>NW_009648640.1:940896-967997 GCF_000708025.1 Charadrius vociferus
GATTCTGTGATTCTGTGTTCAAACGGATTTCAGTGAGTTTAAGATTTGAAGTAGGACTGCACGCAAACACGCTTTTCTCGTAGCAAATCTTTTCTGTGCAAATTCTGGTTTGACATTTTAATTTGAAAGGGAATGTAATATTTATTTCAAGAGTGGAAATCATATAGGTTCTCTTTTCTGTTGTCTAGAATGTCTTATGTTGTATTGTCTAGAATGGCATATGTAACTTTATGGCATATGTAACTGTGTATATTTGGCATAGTTTGTGTTAGAAATAGGATTTCACTTGGAGAAACAGGCATTAAAAACAAGGCATATTTCTGAGGCTGAATCGAACTGGCTGAAGAGCTGCGTTTTCCATTTAACAATAATTAGTGGATGGTATATAGAAATATACAGATATCTCCTGACTTCATGGGAGCAATGCTGTTGTCCCGCCTTTCTCTTGTTCTAAAATAGGTCTTGAAGAACTTCATTCTTGTGCAACGTGTGGTAGTATCACCTTGTAGTCTTGGTGAATGTGAGTGTCTTTGGCTTGGCTGGAAAAGAGGAGTTTAAATATTGACTGTGGTCTGGAGCTAAATGTGTAGAAAGATACCGAAAACCAGAATTTTGTCTTCTTCTTTTGGCTGGTTGGGTGTTCACTGGGGCCTCTGGCTAATGTAAACTGGGGTCCCTATGGCGTGTGTACAGAGAGGTGGGTCTGCCTGACTTCTATCCCACCGTTTGTAGTGAGGCCTGACTAGTTAACAATGGTCTGACCCACTGAGGTGTTTAACAAAATACTCTGTAAAATTAATACCGTTCAACTGATCTTTACAGAAGTGCTCTGATGAGCTCAGGGAAAGAAAAATGCTGCTTATTCCTATAATATCTTTTCTCTAGAGTAATATTAAGTTCCCATTTCCAGTCTCGCACAGGTGGGACAGAGAGATTTAAAGCTTGACCATCGGATATATAGAAGCTGTTACAAGCTGAAGTGTAAAGCTTATGGTCATCCGTAGCTTTGACAAAGTGCAATTCTTTGAGGAAGTAATATACTTGCAGAAGGGAAAAGGAGATTTCTCTCTCATTAATGTATTTTTAGGTAGAATAAATTACTTGCCAAAGATGATCAGGCATTCTGAATTTTCAAATAAATGTCAGTGCTCAAGACTAGTCTTCGCTGAGCAGTTTTGGCTATAAAAGGAATGAGATGTAACGTCACGCGATGCGATTTTCATTCCATGGATCTTTTTTTGTATGAGCTTAAAACAAATACATGTTTTATCCTTGCAAATACTTCACTTCAATGGTCCTTCTCAGATTTATCACGTTAATCATCCATTAATGTTTTCCAAATCACTGGAGTTGTATGTATTGTGTAGTCAGACACCTCCACGTCTCACAATCGGTTTGCGTCACAGCTTCCCATGCCAGCGTTATACCCCAAGCTAAATGATGTTGTCATTAACAGAGATGTATATGGTTTCCTTTTATAAGATCTGAGATACAGAACTCTGTAATTTCTTGTAATTAAGACCAAATTGAATTCCAGGCATGCTTAAGTGTACTGTGGGTGAGGATAAAGAAATGTGTTGTGTTTAAAAATAATGGTGATAACTCAAATTTTATTCTGTCAGTGTTACTCATTGCAGATGTCTGTCAGTGTAATGTAAAATCTGTTTTCCTGTTATTCTGTACTAACGATAACACGATATAAGGGGAGAAAATCAGAAAACAGTAAACTTCAACTCAGTAAGAAAATTGTCTAACAAATAGTTCTGATTTGCAGATCTTTAATAATATTTTATGGGGGATGGTGGTTTAATCCTTCAAAATATTTCCTTTTTTCCCCCTTTTTATTTTAAATGTGCTCTACCTATTTCCTAAGGAAGATGAAGGTTTTCTCGTATTCATTCCATCCATTTATTCACTCTCTGAGTTTGGAAGTAGGGTAAATGGTGGCTTACAGATGAAATTAAGTGGTCTCCAGAGGAAAATGTGAGAATGGCAGTATTTGCCTAAGAAATGGGGACGCCAAGGAACTGTTTTTGTCCTTTTAGATAAGTTGAAGTGTCAGTTTTGGCCTTTCTGATTTGTTTCAGGGAACACCTGATGATGTCAGGTGTTGGGTTTAACTTTTTCAGCCCTTAACATACATACCTTTCTGCCTATGTATTTCTAACTCTTATGTCCTGAAGTGGTATTTAACAAGCTTAACATAAGCATTAGCAATTATCTAATAGCACCTGAAAATTGCTTACTAAATGACAGGAGGAAGTTTCATTTGCATTCCGTATCTGATGTTAAATCTGCTAATCCTCCGCAGAGTCTGCCAGGAAAAACAATGTAGACAGACTTGAATTTTATTAAAATCAGAAATCAAGCACACTGCTTCCTACTCTTCTGTTACACACTGCGAGATAAACTTTAAAACCTTTGGGAATATAATAGTTATTTCAGCCATTGTATTCCTCATTGTTTTCTTGAAGTGTGCTTTAGTTACAATTCTTCACAGAGCATAGATTAACAGCCCTTCCCTCTTGGGTCGTCTTCCCTCACCCCAGGAAAGCTGCGTCTCCGTGTTTGCTCTTGTTTATATAAGTTAATCTTCTGTATTGTGACAGATTTTTCCTTCGTTAATGAGAGTTCTTAATTGTGTATAATGAAATCTTTACTCATGCTACGAGATAATATTATATGAAAGCACAACAGAGATAAGAGACTCTGAAGAAAATAAGCATTTTAAAGATTTCGGATAAGACATGAAAGCCATTTTTTTGCCAATATTTTCCTATTTTATTTGAGAAGGACTTCTGGTGCAGCTGTGTAACTAAGACTATGTCAAACCACATCCATTATTTATTGGCCTGGTTAGCAAACAAGGACACCTTTGACTACAGCAGATTGTGAGGTCGGTTCACTGTGCTTTACACCAACTGAAGACTCGCTTTTTTTTTTTGTTTTGTATTTATGTTCTCTAAAATTTTCCATTTGGCATGAGCTTCTCTGGGGAAAGCAATAGGAACTGGGGGGAGGGGAGCAGGAGAGAGCTTGAATTTGTAGAAAGCTGGCGCAAGTGTAATTGTGCCTTTTATTTGCTATCCAGGTGCATCAGATCACGTTACAGACCAGTCTCCCCCTAAAGACAAATTTTCCTCAACCTGGTACAAACTGCAGAAAACATACGTTAAGGAGAGAAATTTTGCAACTGATATGCATTGAAATGATTCAATACCCTGTCTTCCTACAGGGTGAAATGGAAAGAATTAAATGCTATTGAGTTGCCCCAAATACACTGAAATTTGCCACTTGATTAAAACTGGCGTGCCAGTTTAAAAGTAACTTGCTTGTGATGCTCAAAGGGCATAAACAGAGCTGTTTTGCAAGGGACCCGTGAAGAAGGATGTTGACACTAGAGGGACAAAAAAGATGCTCCTACCAAAAGCGCTCTGGCAGCCTGTGTGCACTGAGGGCCTGACACTGCCCTCTTGGAGGCAGTGACAACTGGATCCCGGATTGTCCAGGGACACAAGAGAAGGTAATTAGCATCAGGAACCTGTGGCTCTGCAAATTAGTACCTACTTGTGCTGGAGTTGCTGTCTTTTTCACTCCACGCGTTGGTACCAGTTGCTGTGATTTTTAAAGTTATTTGGAGCAGTTCTGATTTTGAGCTAGCACTTATTCTGCATGTGAAGACATTTTATGGTGTCCCAGCAAAGGATAAAGAGTTGAGGTAGCACCAGAAGGTTCCTGTGTCACTCCCTCCCAGGCTTGGGGACCAGCTTATCCTGGCAGAGGTAAGAGTGGCTTCCCAACGGGCTCCATTTGGTGCCGCGCTGCTTTAGTGGGAAGGCTGAGCAGGTGGAGGTGGGGGAACGTGGCTCAGCAGAGTGAAATTCCACCTTGTAGGAAAGTAGCGTTACCTCTGGCTGCAGAGTAGTGGGAAGAACATCAGCCCGAGCGGCTGCACAGAGTCAGATCAAACATCTCATCGTTCCGTGTTTGGACTCCAGTCATGGATGACAGGAGATCCCTATGGGAAAGAATGGGAAAGGACAACCTGTAAATGGAGCGAGAGGAGGGATGTGCCTTCTGCACCAAAGGGGATGTGGCTGAAGAGCCGGCGAATTCAATTGTGTATAATCGCGTTTCATATTCTGTGCTTTGGGGGTATTTTAGTTTTTAAATCACCATGTAAGAATTCTCCTCTGCGTGGGAAATGGAAGATCTCTTACAGTAGTCTTTGTGCATCCTTAGCTGTCAATTTTTTCCAGATTGTCTATTTTATATATGATTTTATATTTAGATATCATTTTATAGAAATTATGCTAATGTGTTTTGCTTCCAGGACCTATGCCATTTTGTGATCACTTTGACTTTGACTCTTCAACTCATTCAGAATGGTGGTTATGGTATTAATGAAGGGGTTGGTGCACTGTGCTGCTCCCTTCTCTTGGTTAGAGCAATGAAGCCTGATCCAGAATACTTTAAAGCAGAAGAGTGGGATGGGATAATATAGGGAATTACGGTGTGTGAAGAAAAGAAGAAATTTGCCAGCTGGAATAGAAATTCTGACGCCTCTTGACACTGGGATAAAAGGTTATTTTGTGAGCAAAATTGAGTTTAAGAGCCGTAGACACAGATGGCAAAGGACGGAGGTTTTAGGCACCAACTTAAAATGACCTGTGTAAAACAGAAGGAACTTGAGGGAGAGGTGTTGTCTCCAACATAAACTGATAGAGCTAAGAATGCTAAAGGAAGGAGAAATTAAGTCAGATAGTATGTTGGATCATTCATGAATTGTGGTAGCAGCACTGTCTCCTCTTGTCCCTTTCTCCTGTCCTGGATAATGCCACATTCTGCTGATCCTTCTTGGAGAATATTAAAGGGTCATGAAATAGACTTCAGAGGCTCAGTGACAGAACGTGATGTGGGTTGACTTGTCAGCAGAAAAGCATCTGGTCATGATGCGCAGGTTTGTCTCTCAAGAAATTAAGAAAACCCACTAAAACTAAGCGCACAGTTGAATTGTGCACCTCGAGTATGTGTCAGTGAGAGCAGGCACATGGGTTATAAACAGCCCGTCTTTAATGCTGCAGAATATCACTGTGCAAATATCATGGGCTCAACTGGAGAGAACTGTGACTATGTTTTAGATTTATTTTGGATTTTGCGGCGGTGTTAGGGGTTTCACCAACATTTTTGTGTTCTTGTTTCAATAAGGAGTGAACTGAGGAACCTGTTTACTTCATGGTTTGATAATAACCGCTAATGTGGAGGCTGAGGATTGTCTTTGCCCTTTTAGGTTACCTTGATTAGTGGCTCTATTTTGGTCACAGCGTGTCTTGCAAGTTTGGATATCTCTAGAGTGTGAAATACATATTCATCTGATATAGTCCGGTCCTGCCCAGGTCATTGCCTGAATGATGTTTTTTCCTTGCGAGAGAGGTGAACTCACACCCGCGGAAGGACTGAGTAGTCTCATTACATCACTTTTTGTCTTCCGTTTGTCTTTTTTGACATTGGGGTGTCACAGGAAGGAGGGAGTCTGTGGATCTGCAATAGGATAGCAGAGCCACACTATGTAGTTGAGGTGCTTCGTTGGATATTTTATTATAAAAAACACCACACTTCTAAGTTTCTATCTTCATTTTCAATATAAAGAAAGACATACAGTGTTTCAGCTAATTATTTCTTTCAGGACAGAATTATGATGATCACTTGCTGGTTTTTTGTTGTTTTTTTTTTTTTTCCACAGGTTCTTCTTCTTAATCCTTCTTTAGATCCGGGGCTATAGTCAGAAGAAGTCTGGACCATCCACAGAAAATAGTCTTGGAGGTACACTGCAAGTAGAGATATGCTGCAGCTTTCTCAGTATCTACTGAAATAAGCTCACAAAGCCATGATTAAAAAAAAAATAAATTAAGTAGGATGGCTAAACTCCTCATGCCTAAAAGTTGAACTTCTTTTTGATTGGTTTGTTGGCAAAATCATCTTTCAAATAATTCAAATAATTTCAATAATTGGGAAAAAAAAAAAAACAAACCCTAGGAAAAAGAAGGAAATTTATTGACTTCTCGGCTGTGGTTTTGAGTAGCATTTTCAGTTCAGTGTTGGATTAATTCAGCCTTTTTTGCGCAGACGCAGTGTACGTGAACATGGGCCTGCGCGGGGTGTGCAGAGAGATTTCTGAATGAATGCACTTGGCAGCTCAGAGCCACGTCTCTGGCTTGGCGGGAGCCTCCGCTCCAGCTTGCTTCTCCTGCTGGGAATTTGTATGGGCTCGGTGCCCTTTAATCTGATTCTGCCTTTTAATATCTGAGCAGGGTTTCCAGTATCACTGCTATTTGCCATACGTACCTCTGTGTATGTACGTATGTGTGTACATCTAAATATCAAACTGACCAAAGAGTGCTTTGATTAGTTCTTCTTCTCTATAAAGCCTCACCAAAGTACCTAAGGGGCCCAAATAAATGTGCAAAGCACGCCTAAAACATGCACCTCGTCTCTCTGAACGTTGTACTTTGCAGTTCTCCAAAACTGGTGTAACGTCACCAGGCCTCTTCCTTAGCATTTCCTTTATATGCACTTTAAAAAGAAATAAATCTTACTTGCACTCGTGCTCTTTAATGCTGTGCCACTGATAAGAGCGCTTACAATTCAGATGATGTAGCTTGTCTGAAGTCAATAGACGCACGTTGATCTATATTGGATAAGGAATTGGTCTTCAGTTCTGGGCTGTTGGTGTTAAAAATGACATTTGTCTCCGTTTTGCTGTCTTTAATGGCACTGTAATCCTGTCTTTCAAGTAGGATATAAGGGGGCTCTGTTTTGGTGTTGATTTTGAGGAATGCGTACAAGGAATTTATAAGATTGACATCGCTTAGAAGGGCGGGTAGATTAAAGAACTAACGTTAACTTTTTTACATTTGTGGAAATTTTAAGTACTTTGTGCAGGATCTTGGCCAGCAGAAGGCAGTAACTGCTCAGCTTTGCGTTGCTCGTCACTGCGTGCCTGCTTGCATTAGCCATCTTCACAGTACAGATCGACGGACTGAATTTGCCAGGTTTCCGAAGTAGTTCATAGAAAACTTATTGTTCCACATGCTCAGCTCTTTATGATTCCCCCTAAATAATGCACTCCCTTTCTTTCCTCGGCCTCAGAGTTTTGCTTTTCCTGTACAATAGGACTCAGCATGTTGTTATTCCATCACATGCTGGCCGGAGCCTTTCTTCCGTTCCTCATCCTTTCAGGAAATTGGGTTTCAGCTGAGAACATCAACTTTTACAACGTGAGACCTCCACTAGACCGTAAGTAGACAGTTATGCTTTTTTTTTGTGCATGCAATTGTAGCTTAACATTTTAGTTAATTACCATATTCTTTCAATCCTTAGGGGTTTAGGTGTTTGTCTTCCTCAAACATGAAGGATAAAAAGTTTAAAATAAAACTTGAAATAAACTTTTAAAATAAACCCCACAGCAGTTTAATGTATTTCTAAGATTTTATAAGTTGACTTAATGAAAACAAACAATTGTGTGCATTGCTAAATTAAAAATTGCACGAGGGCAACAGTTTTCACATTTTAAGTGCTTTTATTATATTTTTCTGTCTCTGAAATGCCTTCCTGCAGAGCAAATTATGCAGTGGATTTCTCATAAATAATACAGAACAGAGGGTTTTGTCTTTTATCTTGTTGGGGTTTTTGTAAGGCAAAGAAGAGGTGTGCTGTATGCAATTAATTCAAACTGAAGGTAATTAAAAACCTTGTGAGACCTGTGAAGCCAGTTGTCACTAATAGCATCATTTTTTTTGCCTCTTATCTAGCATCAGCAGCGTTCTATCCCTTCATTTAAGGGGAGAAGATGTTCATGATACATATCATTGAAACAGTCAAGACAGCTAGATATAATAGAAATATATATGCATCTAGGGGACTGTGCAGCTTAAAATAATTTATATTTTTATACAATGTAAATAAGATTTTAAAATAGTTCTCTTGATCCCTTTGTCAAAGGGTTCAGACTTCTTCAGAGTTGGAGATCGAGATCTGAAGCTGCTTTTGAAGATGTGTTTTTTTTTCATCAAAGGAATCAAAAGCCATTTGAATGTAGATTGTGTTTGTGTAACCGTACAAACATCCATGCGGATGTACTATGGTGCATATATATATATATAAGATGATCTCTCTTTCCTGTTTTTCCCACCACTACTTAAATGGTATTTTGCATTGTGAGAGAATGAAAAGAGGAGGAGGTGTTTTAAAGTTCAGGCACAGCAGAACCAGTTAAAAATGTAAAAGCTTCCTACAAAACTTGTTTTATAGGTTTTATTCGTCTAACAGTCATATATCATTGAAAATATGTAAATGTATGTGATATGTTTTTGTAAGTATGTGTGTGTACAAGCACTTAGAGTATTATTTTGAATATTTTTTTCTTAATATTTGCAAACTTACTGTATTTTAATACTTTTAAAGCCACTCCATTCCCAAACAGTTTTAAGTGCTTTACCTGTGACAATGCAGTGGACAATTACAACTGTAACAGATGGGCTGAAGATAGATGGTGCCCTGAAAGTAAGTGCGTCTGTACTATGGAGATTCTTTGTGACAGTTAAATTTGTTTCTCCCCGACTCAGCCATCTTTTGGAAGTCTAACTGAACGGGATTAACATGCCAACACAGTGGTGCCCTCAGTTATGTTATTAGTAATATCCGAGTCATACGATTTCTGCTGAGCTGAATATTTTGACCATTTCACAGGGCGAAGCAGCAGTGGAAAAATTAATTTTTGTATATATAAGTATGTAGAAAACATTTTATACCATATAGAGCCATATATTATTAATAGAGTAATAAATGTATTAATAAGATATTAATAATATATCGATTGATCGTGTGTGTGTGTGTATATACATGTAGCTGTGTGCTTCCTAGGAATTCATTTTAAAGCTGTGGTTTAAAAGAACTTGAGAATTGCCTTCGTAGCCTTATCCCCTTCCTTTTGGATACCGTCCCGAGATATAATGGTCTCTCTAGGCTATAGGCTCACTTGGGAGCTGCAAGACCTGAATGACGGGGGATCATACTTGTATGGGGGAATGACAGATAGATAGGAAAAAAATGGAAATATGTTTCCTCGTTTTTCTTGGCAGTGATGTTCACGGTAACAGTGGGAAAAGGGAAGAAATGAACCAGAGGAATGAGGAAACGTCAGAAACAAAGCAAGCAAGAATGCGCTGCGAAAAAGGAGGGGAGGATGGATGATAAATGTGTAGATTATAGTTCTCATAAGTAGTTTAAATGATAGCAGCCTTTCTGGAAGTTTGAAGGGTCAGTGAAGCTTAAGATTTCATCACTAAATAATTTCTTCCTAAATGCTGATCAAGGAGAAAAATGGATTTATACAGCCAAAATAAGTCATTTTTATGGGAATATTTTGCTAAATTGTGTGAAGTTTTTACATCCTGTAGAAGAGCACATACTTTATGCGAATCAACATTTGTAAATTTATTTTGTAGGTACTCAGTACTGTTTGACAGTTCATCTCTTCACAGACCATGGGAAGAGTACATCAGTCACCAAAAAATGTGCTACCGGAGAAGAATGCCATTTTGTAGGCTGCCACCACCACAGGGAAAGTGGCCACACAGTAAGCGCTACTCCTTCTATAAGAGCAGAGATTGCTTTTGAGGTTTGCGTTCCAGTACTTGTTTTTCCTGCTGCGCTGAAGAGGATGTGCCAAGATAATGCTCTCCAAGTATTTAACTTTAGAAATCAAATTTCTCCAACAAATGCATGACTGCCCCTGCTCCCCTGTGTGTGACAGGGTGTAATAACAACTTCTAAAGAAACACTTGAGCTTTCGGGGGCATTGCTGGTGTGTGCGTGGGCCTTGGGTTCCGGGTTCTGAGTAGCCCGGGTAGGCAGCGCAGCCTGCGCCGGCGCTGCAGCTGTGTCACCATCAGCCCTTGGGCAAGCCAGGCTGGGTGTTAGGGAGTCCAGTCGTGTCCCTGCACCACACAGCTTGGCTAACAGCGCACAGTACACAAAGCAAGACTGTGTTTGTCCGCGGAGGCCACACTCTTAAGCAAGGTACAGCTGAGGGAGGGAGGAGCGTGAGGGAGATACAACTGAGGAAGGGCTGGAGCCCCTCTGCTGGGAGGACAGGCTGGGAGAGTTGGGGGGGTTCAGCCTGGAGAAGAGAAGGCCAAAAAGGGGAGACCTTAGAGCCCCTTCCAGTCCATAAAGGGGTCCTAGAAGAAAGCTGGAGAAGGACTTTTCACAAGGGCATGTAGTGATAGGATGAGGGGGAATGGCTTCAAACTGGAAGAGGAGAGATTTAAATTGGATATTACGAAGAAATTTTTCACTGTGCAGGGGGTGAGCCCCTGGCACGGGTTGCCCCGAGAAGCTGTGGCTGCCCCATCCCTGGAGGTGTTCAAGGCCAGGTTGGACGAGGCTTGGAGCAACCTGGGCTGGTGGGAGGTGTCCCTGCCCATGGCAGGGGGGTTGGAACGAGATGATCTTCAAGGTCCCTTCCAACTCAAACCATTCTATGATTCAATGAGGTTTTGTTCCATGACAAAAAGCTAGAGCTGCTGCCTTCTCTCATTCTTGGGATGCTCCATTAAAGTTTATTCTTAATAATCAAGCATACCCCATCAGCATATTATTCACTGCAGTAAAGTATTATCCACTAATTCCTTAAGAGTTGAGAAGGCCAGTTATGTTATTCTTAACATGAAAGATTTCAGACACCAAAGACGAAGCAGACAAACATCAATGATAAAAGAATCTGGATGTTGTCTGAATCATCTTCCATTGATTTCAACAGGTTTTGGTCGACTGAAGGCGTGAACTGACTATGCAGCCTGCCTTCTGCTGCATTTTTATTGTATAAGAGTTCTCATGACTTTGGATTAGATAAAAATTAGTATTCTCTTGGGCTTTTCTAGTAAAGCGTGTCAAGTAAGGAAAATTATTTTCAGATTTCCTCCTGAAAATCAGCTGTGTCAGTGATTCTGTGGCACTAGAAAACTGAAAAAAGCAAGTCTGAAGTCCAGCATGCAAAGCTACACTGGACACAAAAGCTTGAGGGGAAAAATGAATGGGAACAGAGTTTTTACAGTCAGAATTTTGTAGCTTAAAAAGCTGAAACTTGAAACATGCAAACTCATTTTGTTAGCTCATGTGTTAGAAGGGGAAAGTGGTGGAAGGCTTTCTCTGTTTTGTGTTATGTTGGTGAACTTGTCAGTACAGCGAACGTGGCTGTATTGCGTCACGTCGCAGTTTCCGAGCCCGGTGACAGCACTAGGGGATGACTTGCTCCAGGAAGGCTGTGGTGCATGACTTGGAAAAGAAATTGTAGTATCTATGCTCTGTATGTTTAGCTGTAACGGCTGTAACCTTTGCCTTCATACCTACATCTCTAAAAGCCGCTGGTGAGTTACCATGAGTCCAGTCATCTCCTTTTTCTCAACAGGAGTGTGTTTCATGCTGTGAAGGCATGATTTGCAACGTGGAAATACCAACCAACCACACAAACGCAGTATTTGCCGTATTGCATGCCCGCAGAACGTCGGACGGCAGCAGGCGGACAGTCAGCGTTGCCGTGCTTGTGTCAGTCCTGATGATCGCGCTGTCGTGATGCAGCATCCCCCCGTTACATCGGCTTGAGAGGGTCCTCCTTCCCATGGGCCGTCAGGAACCGTAAGGGGATTGGTTTGGTATGTGCAAGGAGAAACCACTGATACTTCTTCTTTACATAAAATATAAGGGGACAGTGGAAAGACAAGTGTTCATCATGAAGTCCTTGGATATTTTGGTGAAGACACTTCATATGGCCTACAGTATTTAGAGGAAAAAACCCCCAGCAACCCACTGGTTGACTAGGCAGTGGGGTGAACTCAAATTATTATAATTCACTATTTTATGATGAAAGTGCACATATGCTTGGCATGCTTTTTTGAACAGAGAAAAGTGTCTGTAGACAATGGCTTTCCCAGGTGAGATAAAAAGGAACTTTTGATGGACGATGTGCCAACAGGTATCTCGATGGAGACTGTTTTTAAACTGTTTTTCGTTGTGCATAAATAACGCAAAGTTTCTTGCCTTGATCAACAGGTGTATTTAATCTTGTCTGTAGTTATGGTTTTCATAGAGAACGTGTATGGTTTTCATAGAGAACATATATGAGAGATTTTTTTTTCTGTTTTGATCAGAGCTATCATTTCTACTGGGAAAAATACAAAATAATCCTTATATCTTTCTTTTCTGTAAAATGTGGTCTCACACTCAGATTTAAAAGAAGTGTGAAATTATGTAGAATTCCTGTCTAAAAATGATGAACTGTTTGAGCACCTAAGTCAAAATTCCCCCCCCCCCCCCCAAAGGGATTATTTTTTTTGCAATAGACTCTCACTTCTGCTGAATCTTTGTCTTTGTGATGTTGTTCAAAGTGATCTTTCTCTAGTGGCTTTTTCTTGTCTTAAACGAGATGGTTAAAAGTATGATTGACTGTTGAAATATTTTTCAGGAAGGACAGATATTACGACTTAGTCTTAAAAAGAGATTCAAAACTGTTCTCTGAAAAATTCAAGTAAGTGTAAATTGGTATTTATTTACATAAAGATTGGCCTAATTATTTGATATTTAAAATCGCCAAATGTATTTAGACTAGCAGGTGAAAACCAGATTTTGAAATGTTTTTGGTTTTGTTCACAAGTTGCCTACACAGTATTTTAGAATGTATAAACGTATCTACAAATCAGTCTTGTGATTAGTTGACAGGCAATTGCAGAGGTACAAGAATTTTATGGAAACACGTTTTCCTTGCCAATGCAAAATAGTTCTCGCCGTCTCAGTCAAGGTTTTCCAGGCTCTGGGTTCTGATGACCGTTGCTGTGCCATCCAACAGACCAAGACGCTGAGGATCTTTTGGGGAAATTTCTCCTTTGTTCAAAGGTCATCCCCAGGTAACATATCTATAGTATGAATCTTGGTGTCAGGCGCAGTAACAAGCACAGTCCATGTTTTTCATCATTAAACATCACCTTTTTACTACGTGATCTACAGGGTGCTTGAACTTTTTTCTTGTGGGAAAACCATTCCGGGTTTGCTCTCTGCTCAACGGGGAATTCCTTAGAGCGGTGAAAGCAAGGTGTCTGCCACGTTTCAGCTCATGGCATTTTTCCTGCTTTCTAAGCGCTTGGTACTCCCAAAATTCAGTTTCTGGGAACAATTATTGCAATCTTAACAAGGCCTTAAAGTGCCTTAAGCCCCAGTGGGAGGGCTCAGGCATGGGGGAAGTGGGTTGCAGGTTCTCCGCAACTGCCAAAAGACCTTTTGGGAGGGGAGGTTTCTGTGTTTTGGTTTTTCTTGGTTGAACTGAGTTGTTGGATTTTTTTTCCTGTTTGCCACGCTGAGAAGAAATGTACTCATAATTTAAATAAATTTACTTAGTACATTTGGTAAAGAATTGTTTGGAACAAAAAAAAATGAAATAATTCCATAGTATGCTTGATTTTTAATTGTCATTTTAATTTTTCAAATTAACAATGAAGACAGCAGCCTGGGTATATGAAAGGATTTGGTGTTGTCAAAGGTTTGGTTTTTAGCGTAAAAGAATTCCAAGAGTGGAGGATATTAAGGATGAGTTCTAGTCGTCTTGATACATCAATACCTTTGTTATTGCAAAGTTTAGGGCTATTGTTTCTAGAAAAAATGAATATGCAAAAGCTGTTACTGCAATGTTAATGCTGCACAAATAGGCACTTCTCCGAAGAAATACCGAATTTAAGAGTGAATATCAATTTTATCCTTTGCTGCTTCTGATGTATGTAAAAAACCTGTATGCTTCTGCTTACATTTTACTTTAGGCCAACGTTAAATGCTGACTTTGTAGGAAAAGCAGTATGTGCTGATTATTGGAGAAAATAGCGGTAAAATTCGCCAGAGTGCATATTCTTGGTGTGACTAATGATGGACTGCGAAGGCAATCTCAACGTTAATTTATGGTAGATTGCTTATATTTTATTAAATAGATTCAAGTATCAGCTGTATGTTCTCATCAGCTCTCTGTCTGAAGTACTCACTGAGGAACTTGCTAAAGCGTTGTTGGATTTGAGAAAAATAATCCTCAGGCGCTCCATAATGTATGTATTTCACGCGTCTCAGTTTTGGTTCACAGATGTCGTAGCTTAAATATGCATGACTTGTTAATGCCTAAATTAGCCACTCAACTTCGGAAGTGACGATTCTGTAAATTCACGTCCCCAACTTTACGTGCAGAAATGTGTGTGCTCATACTTCTGTGCACATCCAGCTTCCCGCAATAACGTGTTAAACACTGTATTCTGGCTCAGTGATGGGGCGGGTGTTTCTCTCCCGGGGCAGCGGGCACTGGGTGAAATCAGCGGGTGCCAAACTCACGTGTATTCGTGGGCAAAATGATCCCTTCGTGTTGCCCTGAGAACCTGAAAAGAATCCATAGGTAATGGCAGGTAAATCAATTTGTGCGGTTGAGGAAAGATAAATGTCGTTTTATAATACATGTGTGTAATGATGATGTTTTTTACATTGCACTTGACAAAGGTTTATTTTTGAAAGCTTCTTCTCTATTCAGTGTTGGATTGTACAGTGTTTTATTACTGCTGTGTCACTGTTTTAAATCTTCTCCAGAAACGGCACTTTTCATTAAAAATATTAAAATATTTGCTGGTGGAAAATGTTTGTGGTGAAAAAGATAAAAAAATCCTTTTGCTTCTTAAGACAGCAAGACCAGTTATGGGGAAGATTCTTCTGTTCTTTATTAATTGTGGTTAAGGAAAATCTACCTTGTAATTTATTTGGTTTGTTAAAGAAAGGCGGCAGGTGGTGGCACTGGGGAACTTGTTGAGCTGAAGTTGCGCCGAGGGCAGATTCTGCGGCTTTTTCTCTTTTGATACATGCTGGAAGCTCACCGAGAGGCAGGCTGGGGGGTATCTGGAGAGCGGCGAGGTGGAACGGATACACAACGGACCAAAGACACGGGTCCGTGCGCCTCGACAGGAGAGCACTGCAGCCCTGGGGTGGGCGGGGACCATGGGGTGGGATATTGGCTTTCCCAGTCGATGTCGTTGTTTGCAGGGACATCAAATTCTTCATGGGGTGGAGATTTCCCTTTTGCTCGGCGAGCATAAGTCCGAACCCTGTTAACGCCGCGAGAGAGCTCTGCCACTTCAGAAAATGGAAGTAGCGAGAAACGGTTCGCCTCTCCTTGAGCCAGTGGAGACATCCCCTTTCCCATCACGTTCTCATGGATGTGCTGGACTGAACGAGCGTGCTGCAAATCAGCAGTTGCGGGTTTAATTCTAGCTTCTAGATGAGTGTCACCCTTCTTTCCCAGCTTTACATTGCAAGGCACAGCAACGTAAACGTAGCTTTACATTGCACGTGTAGCTCCGTTGAAGAAAAGGTCCTGGGTACCAGTATGGATAATATCTGTGTGTGTGTCCAAGTATCCTGGGGACTCTGCTTGTTAAACTCCTGCTACAGCTAAGGAAACGCCTGCAAAATCTTGGTTTAAATGAAATCCTGTTGCCGCTTCAGTATGGTTTATAATTACTTCTGCTTTGACTTTTACCAGCAGAGACTTCAGGAACCTTTACCGATGCCCAACCTCCCTTCTTGGAGGGCAGTTTATCCTGATAGAGAGATGCTGTGCCCCATGGCATTTAAAAAGGCAGGGAGAAAACTAGATTTCATTTGCATTTCTGAAAATGAAATTGCTGTAATCATTAGTAAAGTAATTTTAAGTATAGCTTCGCAATATTTAAGTGGAAATAAATTTCTACTTTTTCATTTAATCAGAAGAGTTTCAAAGCAAGCGACGTGCTTCTACACCGGTCTCTTAACTTACCAGAAAAATTGAAGTCCAGGTACAGGTTAAAATTCCCAATTAAGGAAAGGAGCAGCACATGGTCAATTTATTTAAACAGGGCAAAATGCCCATTTCAGCTTTTTCTAGCAAACAGCATCAAAAGAAGTTGAAGATAAAAAAATCTAGCTATTTCAGAGCGCAAAGCCATTTCTGTAGAAAATGTACGTTTAACATCGCTTGACTCTAGAAGAAGCCCTGCAAGAAGCGTGTGGTTTTAGAGGGCTTGCTGCTTGCAGGTGTTTCAAATTAAGAAAACGAGGCCAGCGGCCCTCTCTTAGAAGGAGCAGAGGGAGGATATTTCTTCACCTGAGTTCCAGCTTGTGTATTTGGGTAGGACAGTCTGGAACAGCAGCAGCTGGTGGAGCGCTTAAGGATATTTCTGGTCTTTGTGTCTCCTCTGCTTTCTGCGAAGGAAGGAACTCCTCAGTGGTGGAGCTCAGGAAAAGGTAGGGATGGTGTTGCTCGCTGTGGATTTAGGGTTTGTGGTGGTACAGATGAGAGCAACCTTGGTGGAGAAGCTGTGCCGGGTTCTCGGCTGGGGCAAATAACAGCCTGTCCAAAAGCTGGGCAGAGGGTTTAAAGGTTAGGACAACTTGGTCTCCTGCAGGAATAAGGCAGGCACCAGGTAATGAATTAGTCTGTATCATCTCTCTGCAGAAAGTACATCCGGTGCTTTGTGTGAGCCCTTAATATCATCTGTTGCCTTCAAGAAATCAAGGAGATGCAGAAAAAGCTGTAAGTTTGGGGGAGAGTGTTGGAGAACATCATTGAATGAATTATTTAACAGCCACGACTCATTATTTTAGACTATTTAAATTTTATGGTGCTTTCATATGGTCATTTTTAACATCGTTGTCAGTACTGTATTAAGAAGCTGCTGTTAAAGGAGGGAAAATTTCAGATGTTTGAATAGATTTGTGCAAGAAGAAAGGTAACGTTGTTATGTAGGGGTTTAAAGGTCACGTTGTGTAATTCATTTGTGTTAATTTGTCTCAGTCTTAGCATTTATTGTTAGGGGTTTTTTTTAATCTCTGCCCTTTGATCTGTGCCACTGTAACCAGGGCGATGCGGTGCTGTTCTGGAATGGGAATGCTGTGGCAAAATGGACTGTAATAAGTAGAAAATACATTTGTGAGTGGAGGTGGGACAAACAGAATATTAAATCAGGTGAAAAACAAGTGAATGATGCATTCACTTGCAATTATTGATACTGAATTTATACCAAATATGTCTCGCGTCATTTGAAGAAAGTGTGTATGGTTTAGGTCTTACAAACTGTCATAGTGTTTTTTTTATGGTTTTAGCTTCACAGACTCCACTGTATGTTCCTCCTACTCTGAAAAAGAGAAAAATAACCTCTTGCACATTGCTGCATCCCGCAGGTTTGTTACAAACAGCACTTCCTTACTGATCTTAGGCTTTCCCGTGTCCGTTTTTGGCTAGGATTCAAAGAATTTGCTAAGAATAGAGTCCCCACAATGCACCCATGATCCACAAAGGATGGAAACGGTTGATCCCAAACTGTTCAGTTTTAATTTGTGACCAATCCGCAAAGGAATATAAAATCTGAAAGGCTGTCCTTAACATGGGGGAAAAATAAGTGTGAACTCCAAGTTGTGGTCATAGCTAAGTATTTATTTATGAAGCATTAATGCAGCGTTCAGCTCAGAGAGATCCTCAGAGTATTTTTACTGAATTTTACCCCCTGAGAACGCAGGAATGTATTATCCTCATTTTAGAGCGAGAGATTTGGACAAAGACTCATTTAAGATTTGTGGTGGGGAATGGTTTAAGCAGAGGCACTTTGAGGTGAGAAAAGCGAACTGAATGCTGTCTTGAGGACTTTTGTTGCTGACTCTTCTCCACTCCCTTGTTCTCAAGGTATATATTAGAAATGATAACCTGTCTCCTGAGCGGCAGCCGGAGTTCTAAGCAGCAGACTGTCCTGCTGCTTATTTGCAGTTTCAACTTATAATGCAGTTGTCAGCGATCGTTCTGGTATGTTGCAAACACTTGGCTTTTCTTTATGCAGAGTTAACGTTGGTGCATATGAAGTCATTTGTGCCCATCTAAATGGTTATCACACGTGATAGCTACTTATTTTTCTTTAGGGGTGGAATAGATATTTCTGTATGTATAGCGATAGTTTTATTTATTTTTTCCCTTGTTGAATGCAGATGGGGTACAGATCACTAGGAAATCACTCATAAAATACATTATTTTTTATTTTTTTTTAGTTTTGCTTTATTCTTTGATGGACTGGTACAATATGCAGTTCCTTCTTTTCTGTTTAACCATGGGGAAAAAACAAAATACTGCCAAAGAATCATCTGATACATAAATGGTTTCATGGGATGTGTTTGGAAAAGCCTGAGAACGTCTTAAATACTGTGAAGGAATGCCTTGGTCTGTTGAAGGTGATGGGAATTTTACTGTGGTTTCCAGCAGGACTGGGACTTTAACCAGTGTATATGCGGATATATATATTAATATTAACCAGTATATATGTGTATATATGGTCGGTGCTCACATGGAGGTGTTGCTGTGTGCTTGGGTCACTTATATTATTGCTTTGATTAAATAAGAGAAATATATATTGGCCTGCGATAAATTATGCTGGAGCTTAGTCATGGTGATGCTATCATTAGGAAGGACTTTTTAATTAAAAAGTCCCAATGGCTTTAAATAAGATTAACTGCAGAGGAGTTATGCACTCATTTAATTGTTTCTTGCAGCTGAAAAGATTTGTTTGAAAGTTACCCTGTGAGTTGATAGCCAAAGTGGCAAAACAAAGGCTTTTAAAATAAAAAAAAAGCCCAACGGTCATCACTGTTGAAATCCTGCATGGATCTGACTAGACACAGTTTTAAGAAATAACAAGAATCAGACATACGACTGAGTTCAATGTTAATAAGACTAATGGTGCAGGAAGTCTTTAGAAGTTTTAAAAACTGGCTTGATTTCAGGAAAGAAAAGGAAGTAACCTGAAAGCAGAAAAGGCTAGAAAATGTGACCAAAATTACATTATTCTCGGGGGTTAATTTGAAGCTCTTCCTCAACATCTCCAGCTTGTGGCTGTCCTCTCGTGGGCTGTGATTCTTGCTCAGAAAAAGACCGGCTCTCTTATTGCCCGGTCCTTGTTGTCCCTTCATCTTCTCTTAAGTTTGGACTCGGTCATTGTTATGACACCACAGAGGTCTTTCTCCACAGTGTATTCTCTGGGTGCGTTCTGGGATCTTTCTGGAAGGTAAACTTTCAGTTTAATGAGCGTTTTGGTTCCTGTGGAGCGTGTGGGGATGTGTGCTTATCAGCTCTCGCGTTTCCCAAACTTGTCAACGCTCTCCTCCCACGCTGCTTTTGGGTTGTCATTTATATGCGGTACAAAGCCCTCCCTCCTGTCCTTTTCCTTTCAGAATGGTGTGCACAGAGGAAAATATTTAAAAAAATTAATTAATTAAAAATATTAACGGTGGTGTGGGGTTTTCTTTTTTTTGTGTGTGGTGGTGTTGGTTTTTTTGGTTGGTTTTGAACTTACTTTATGGCAATAGCAGCTGTGAAAAGCAGTGGGTGCCTCAGCTCTGCCTAAGCCACTTTAGGGAGATAGAATATCAAAACGTAAACAGCCTGGGCAGTTGAAAGACATGAAAAAAGACAAAGTCTCTGTTGAAGGGAATAGACTATACAGGTATTTTGGGTCTGCAAATCTTTTCGTTGGGGTTTGATCTGCAGCTGGGGGTCATAACACAGTTCAGCTGAGGTTACAGCATGGAGTGGGTAAATTCCTTTATTGGAAACTCATGAGCTCTTGAGTAAGGAGTTAAAAGACTAAATACAATTCTCTTTGGAAGATTGGAGCGAGATGCAAGACAAAGAGTGAAAATCATATAGAGAAAGTAAGGAAGTCAAAGACCAGTGAAAAATACTGAAATTTTTTTTTTTGTCATTGTTTTCTGTTTTGCTTATTCCGTAAGGGTGTAGGTGTCACTGTGAAAGGCTGGCCTGCAACTCTTAAACCACTGCTGTGTATGTCGCTTTTTAACTCAATAAGGTCACAGGTGTGTTATCAGAGCACATGCAGCACGGTGCTGTTAGACCTCGGTGACACGAACCGGTCCAATGTCGTCATTACCCACGTATTTGTGCTGTACTGTTTGTCGGGACTCATCTCCATGAGAAAAGTAATGCTGATGTCGGTCGGCTGTCAAGCTGGAGCACAGCAGATCTGCCCAAATAATCTTGTTTACTGTAGCGCTTTCACTCGCTACAGGTGAATGATGCAGGACTAATGCCGGGTGTCCCCACCTGGTCTTAGTCAGCAGTGACTAATGATGAGCCCGTGTGTAGGCAAGTTTGTAGCCTCGCTGGAAGTGATTCCCAGTTATTCTGTGATGAAAGTGTTCTTCATTGATGCTTACCTTAAAAGTGCTTTCCTTCTTCTTAAGGCATGAGAATAACTTTATAGAAATGATGACTCGTAGAATCATATCATTGTCTAGGTTGGAAGGGACCTTTAAGACCATCGAGTCCAACCATGAGCCCAACACTGCCAAACCCACCACTAACCCATGTCCCTCAGTACCACATCTCCCCATCTTTGAAATACCTCCAGGGATGGTGACTCCACCAGTCCCCTGGGCAGCCTGGTCCTATGTTTGATAACCCCTTCTGGTGAAAAAACTTTTCCTAATATCCATCCTAAACCTCCCCTGGTGCAACTTGAGGCTGTTTCCTCTTGTCCTATCGCTTGTTACTTGGGAGAAGACACCGACCCCCCCCTCGCTACACCTCCTTTCAGGGAGCTGTTGAGAGTGATAAGGTCTCTCTCAGCTGCCTCCTCCTGAAGATCAGGAGAATATGGTTACCCTCTCCTCTTTATCATCTGCCAGTAAGCACCTTGTGAACATGGGTGCTTGTTGGAGTAGCCCACCCTGAGGGCCATGTGGAAGGGGCAGTGTGTGCCCTCCAGGCACCCAGTGCTCCCCGTGGATCCAGGGCCTCTCTAGGTAGCTTTGATGTTCTCAGACTTTTTTACCACTTAAGTTGCGTAAAATGGACTTTCAATGTAAGGCTTTGCCTATCGAATGGTGAGATGGTTGAAGCTCAAGGATCCAAAGATGTGCGGATGTTTAAAATCCAGAAGTGAAAATGGTGATGTTATTTGCTGTATAAAGAGCAAATACTTTAAAAGTGCTTGCCTCCAGTATTTAATATCTGATGCATTTCTTCTACTGCTGAATCCACTTTATATGTGTAGCACTGGAAAAAAAAAACAAACAAAACCACCCTGGATTAATGCCTATTCACTTGCTTTGCCTGTTATACCTCCTGGTGAAGAGAGATAATATCCATAATATTTTGCTTTGCCAAACTCAGCAATAGAGATGGTATGGAAATATTCTTACAACTATGCATTTTCTTTATTATTATTATTATGAGTGCCGGTAAACAGGAAATGTGCCCTTTGCAGAACCTGGGAAGATGTTGTCCACTGAGCAGTACTGGAGTTCAATCTTGAGTAACTTGAAAGTAGAAAATTCATTACTATAATTGATTAAGAGCTGTGGTGAGTGCAAATGCTTTCATTTAGTCTGAGAGGGCAGCTGACGTGCATAGTCAGTCAGCTCATATTGGCGGTAAATCAAATTTTTTAGAAATGTCTCATGGAGAGCATTATATAAATGAGTTTTCCCCGCAGAACCCCCCAGACTGGGACATCATTCCTCTAGTCTGGAAAGCAGCCCATGGAAGTTGTCAGTAAGAAGGAATTCCTGGAATTAATTTTTTTTTTTTTCTCTTTGTTCCTGGGTCAGAACAGAACATGGGTTGGTTCTTTTTGAGTTTGTTTTTTTGTTTTGTTTTGTTTTTGGAGATGGGTTTCTTGTTGGTTTTGTTTGGGGTTTTCTTCTGGGGGGGTGGGGGTGTTTTGTCGGGGGTTGTTTTTCTTTGTGACAGAAAATTATTTTGTCTCAGCGGAGAATGTGGGACCTGAATTGGAAGAGATTGGAGAAATTGTTGCAAAGCCCTCTCCTGTCCGTGGTTCATTTCCATCTTGTTAAATGTGTTGGGATTTGTCAGGGAAAAGAAGTAGTGGGGAGAATAAAGCTGCTTTTTTGAAAAAAGAAGTACAGGTATGCAAAAGATGCTAATTCATTTCCTACTTCAGTATCTTATCTAAGTTATGAATGAATGCTATCTCCTCCATAATTAATATTGTATTTTACCTAAAGAAAGCCAGCTCTAGGTCTACGAATCACTTCATACCTTTTCAAGTTGTCGAGTCAGGGTTTAGTGATGGCTTAATTGGTGCCGTAGGACTTCTACTGCCTGACTCGCCGGGGTAATGCGTGTGCAAATACAAACCACCCCATCACTGGAGGATCACCATTTGGTTGTGGAGGGCAGTTGCCCTGCCTAGTTACTGTGTGCGCGTTGGCACTTGTTCAAGTTTGTTTAAAAAGAAAAAAAAAAAAAATCCTTCTCGGGGAAACCATATTTTACTAATGAGCTTTTCTATTGTGTTGTTGTTCACGATTGTTTACCAGCTTGTCTTCAGAAAATATCATCTTTTGCTCCCTGCGAGGAAAATTTCTGCTACTTTACACTAGAGTAAACAGAAAGAATAGACTGAATTGGAGGGAAAAAAAAAGTGACATTTCAGAAAACCCTGTCAGGATATCTGTGGCTTATAATGACTATTATTTTTTTAAAAATCCAAAGTATCCTTCTCCACTCTTTGTGCTTTGGCTCCTTACAGGACTTTTTTCCTAGGTTGTTCAGAACTACAAGTAACAATTGTTCAAAAGAAAGCTGTTTGCTTGTTTTTGAAGTAATATTATGTTATTATAATCCCGTGGCTAAACTAATTTGTGTATTTGCAGGCAAGGTTTGGAGGGTTTATGTCAACCTGATTTTTGTTTTGCTGCAGTGTTTCATTCAGGTGTATGCCAGTTTCTTCTAACCACTGCCTCTGAAACTGTAAATGGGTGCGTTCAAGCTGTAAGAACCCAATAAAGCACGTTTAAATAAAATGTCCTTTTTTTTTTTTTTCTTCTCCCCCCACCCCTCCATTTGATTCAGAAGTTCTCCGAGATATTTCCCTCGGCTTTTGGTTGAACACGGGCTGCCAGAGCTGACAGATGAGGTCTCTAAAGTGAGCTGCAGATCGCCACATTGGAGATCCCATGAAGGTGGTGCCACTGACTCTTCTCTACCTGTGTCACTTTCCATAAGTGTACATGTGATCCCCTGACCTGATAGATTGAGTCTGAACCAGATTAAGATACCTTTGTCTTTACAGGAAGAATTTTTGGGGGAAGATGCCCTTCCCGTGCACTCTGGCTCTGCTCTGAGCTGGGGGCTGGGCTGGATAACCTCTGGAGGGCTCTTCCCGCCCACGTGATTCTTGATGGCGCATTGGTTTGGGGAACATCTTGTCATTGTCAACTTGAAGCCTTAAAGGAAGAAAGTCTGGGTGAATACTTATCTTTTTAGGGCAATTGAGAAAGACTACAGTGACTTACTCTGTTGGGAAGTTCATTATTACTGTGGCTGACCTTGGTAAGCATTTAGCTTTAAATTGTTCCTGCTGTAGAGTGTTAATTACAGGTTAAACTCTCTGTAGGTTTTACAACCTCATACCTTGGTTTTCCATGCATTGATGCTTTTGGTCCTTAAAGCCCTGCAGAACAACCCCTTAGACTCTGGTCTTACCGGGTACCTGGAGAACAGCATAGCAGGCTCGGGGAGAAATCCGTCTATTCTATTCCACTGTGAAATGAGAGAACATTGAACACTTTATTAATAATCATTCTCTACTTGAAAATGAGTTTCAAGTCCAACTGATCTGTTGGAATGCATAGTGCAGATAATTTAAATAGGAATCATTAAAACTACTTGATGTCTCCCTTATTTTGCTTTTGATGTACAGATATTTTTCTTAGGCTATCTTCTGATATCACTAAAACTTTTCCATTTTACTGTAATATCATATACCAGACTCGTACTTGTGTGTGTTAAATACATACTCTTTTCTGTTTTGAGCTATGTTATAATGGCTGGATGTTACCTAAATGGAATTATCTGGTGTTTATAAATTTAAGGTGGTTTTTATATATTACTTTAACTCCATATTTGAAGAGTTAGTATGATTAAGAATAATTAGATTCACCAGATTGTTTTAATCTGGTGAATAACTGATCATAGAACTTTTTTTGGGGGGGTCTACGTAGGAAATGTAGTGTAGAATCTGTCTTACATTGACTAACTGCAGCAGGCAGCATGAGTCTCTTCGTTTCAGTTGGTTTTGCTGATAATTGTGATTGTTTAACTGGCTCGGACAGCGTGCATATAGTCACTCAGGGAATTATGATGTCAAAATTGCGTTTGTGGTCAATACCTGCGTGTAGCTGGGATTGCTGTTGGCGTTGTCTTCTAAGATCACCTTGGTTTTGGTGTCACCGCACTGCAAGTGGACTTCATGGATCAGTGAGAAAAACCTCCATCTCTCTGCAACTTCCTTCTGTTCACTCTGAAAATGCTTTGACTAAAAGTTTCTCTTAAAGTAATATAAATCTAATACAACTTCTGGCTTAACTGTCAAAAATCAGCAGTGCTAGGGGGGTTCGCATGAATGACGTTCGACTCTCAATTTATTCCTTTCTGTTTGTGAATTATTTCCCGAACTGGCTGCTTCTGTTATTGCAGCTATAAATAAGTATTCCATTTACACACTCAAGATGTGTCAAGAAATCCTGGACTTGGTCTTGACATGCAGTCTTTCAACTTTTCTTCACATAAACTGTTAGTAGTTACTAATGAGTGAAGGCTCTAAATCACACTTGTATGCCTCTTAGGATTTCCAGCAGCTGAAATTTCCTCCTCCCTTTAAGTTAAATATTAAAAATTTAGTTTAAATGAGCATAAAGGCAGTTGAGGACTGGCCAAGACTTGGTGCTGTTGCCCACTCTGTGCCTGGCGTGATTTAAACATCTGCACGTGTAGGCCTGTACACCTTGAAACATTTGGCATCTCTACACTGTTGATTAAAACTTCCATTGTCTTAATATATGTTTAAGTATTCTTTATCCCCTTAATTTTAAACAAATGCAAAACGTTAATGGATTTTAAAATTTCATTACTGGTATAGCTTGTGAGTGAGACCATCAGGTTTCTCTGCCTATGCCTGCCTGCAGCTGTGTTTCAAGTTTCTTTCTTTGAATTTAGGAAGACCCTGGGATCGCCACTTGGTAAAGGTCCTTCTAAATTCTGAACACTCCTGAAAAGTTTTGAGTTCATATGAAATGTCACGATCGATGACCTTTGTAATTTCATTTCATGGGCTTTATTTTTTTTTTTAATTCAAATGTCGTCTTGTCTTATACTCGGTTTTCCTAATACCATTCTATTAAATTTCTTTGAGGCCAGATAGGCAATTAAAAGAATCTCCAGAAGAATGTTGGATCAACCTTTTTTTTTTTTTTTTTGATCCAAGGTTGGTCTCAGCTGTAAACTAAAACTTGAGGGGTCTGTGGATTCTCTAAAGGATCCAGTGAAAGATAACGTTTTTAATGGAGAGGAGGGAAGGTTATTTTTGGTAGGTTCAAATTAGACCTAGAGGTGGTCTCCCTTTTAGGAAACTTAAGGGATGTATGGGTCAGAAAAGGTTAAAAAATGCACCTCCCCCTTCCCTTAACACCTTTTTTTTTTTTTTTTTTTTTTTTTAACCAGTTTGTGTTCCCTCTTGTGGGACAGGAACTGATGGCTTCAAGATGTTATTAGCTGCAAAACAAGGTCTGGTCACTAGAATTCATTAAGGATTCTGCGTAAAAATGGAGATGTTCTCCCTCCGTTACAATCTACCCTCCGCTCTTCACACCTCGCCGTTCTGCAGTCTCCTTGCTCTTACAGTTAAGTAACGTGTGCTTCCGAACACCGTGTCCTAAAGGCTGTGTAAAACAGGAATGTTTGTCGTACACATCTCGGTCTGTCCGAGTGCCGTCCTGGTGATCCTCTTAAATCCCCCGTGTGCCCTGGAAGATAAACTAGTGAAGATTTTAGGGTGGTTCTGGGTCCTCAGGTGTCTGACACTGTAGAAGTGATACCGCACGGCTCTGCTCGCTAACGTAGCGTGCCTTCGCCCATGCCATTACACAAGTCCCCTTTTAAACTCCGGATAAAATATTTTGGCTCTTCTTTGGCTATTTAAGTTTCTGAAAGAGATGGTTATTTTATTATTTTTTTTTTCTTTAATAAGTGAGAGAGTTTGTCTGCTCTGCTTAAGAAGTGGTCATTTAATTTATTTATCTTCTTTCTCCTCCCCATCCTAGGGAGCTCCCAATTAATTCCAGCAAAGTGGAAATCTCTCCTTCTGCTTTTCTCTCTGTATAATGTGCCTCTTTCATGTTATCATATAACTGTATTCTGCCTGTTCAGCCTGTTACTCTTTAAGTAACCAGTAGCCTTAGAAAGCTGCTGAGAATTTGTAGGTGGCTGTGGGTGGAGGAAAGCTACTGAGAATACTGTTCTGCTGAAAAGATTAATCTCTTGGCTTATAAAAGCCAAAGGCCAATTAAAGAAGACACAACTATTTATTGTGCTAGCCCTTTTAGAGTAGATGCTTCCAAAAAGGCTGAGTATAAGCTTATGAAACTTATAGAAAGCTGTCTTTAAAATTTTCTGCACCTTCTTGTGTAGGTTGGAAATGTAAGGAGGCCGTGTGCTTCTACAGGAAATGTATTACTGATTTTATATTTTTTTTTTTTAAATAAAAGTCAACATTAAACCCTCTCCCCCCGTCCTTCTCTATATTCATTGGTACAAAAATGTCAAGGGTCACTGTGGGGAGATAAGGAGGACGAGGGGAGCATGATGCTGGGGAGGTGAGCCTGATGGTCTCCTGGATCACTGGGAGAGCTGGTGAGATCTCTCACTGGGAAGCTTTGTTTCACTGCCTTCTTCACTGGAAAATAATCTCAAGTACGTGTGGAGAACAAGAGAAGCCCTGATGGAGTACCAGAACTAGGAGAGCGCAAGCGAGGAAGCGTGGTGAGACAGCAGCTGCTGAGCCGCGGCGGAAGGGAGGACAGGGTAGATGCACTCTTGAAAAGCCAATTAGAAAGAAATCTGAGAGTTAATGCGGGGAAGGAAAGGAGAGAAAAAAAAAGCAGCAGCATGAGGAAACTTGACTTACGGAAAT
>NW_009648640.1:968072-976165 GCF_000708025.1 Charadrius vociferus
CAGGATTTCCTCATATAACCGCAGGGTGTAAGTTTGACTTGAAACCTAAAACCGTTTTCTCTAAGGCAGAGAGATAACACTCGCGTTAAGGTATGAGCCTGTACGTCCTGGTTGCGGCTGTGGCACTGCGCGTTTGACTGGGATGCGCGGAGGGTGCTGTTGTTCGTGGTGCTTCTTGAGGCACCTTGATTCAAGAAGGAAAGTTATCAAGGGGAAGATCATACCGTACACAAGCACACCGGCGTTGCACATGTAACGGAGCTTTTTTCTGTCTGTCATCAGCGCGTTCGAGGCAGTCATTACTCCTGGGCTTTGCTGCAACTGCTGTGGAATTTGCTATCCTAAGGCAAGTAATTTCAGAGCTTCCTTAACTGACCTCCAACCCTTGCTGCCATTAAGTTCTGTAAATCTCTCTGGTATGAATCCAGCACAGGTAGATAATTTTGGAGATAGTAATAGTGACTGAATTACAGTGGGGTGGGTTTTCTTGTTATTTTCTTGTTTAAAAAAAAAAATAAATCAGGGAGAGACATTAGTGATATGGATAAAAGAATAATCTGATGGATTAAAATGCTCGATGGATTCGGAAGCTAATATACTAAACCAATTTTTTCAGGCCTTATAAATGACATGACAAGATTCTGATGTGTCTAGGTCAGCTAAATTACTGGCCAGTCAGACCCAGAAAACAAAGGTACAAAAGGCTTATGCGGTCCCTGAAGCCTCATGTGCTCTTGTGCTTTTTTTAATGAGGATGCAAAAGGCACAGTAGTGTGACGTGAGAAATACCCGTGCGTGTTCCTTACCCTTACGTGGCTTTGGCAAACTCTCTCTGTTCCCTGTCTGCAAAGTGGGGATGAAAGCTCTCTCCCCACCCCTGCTTTGCTCTGCCTGGATTTGGGGGGCAAAATCTTCTTTGGCCATCAAGAACATGCTCCCTTTGGGTTTCAATCTTGCAGAAGGCGTTTAAGTCCTACTTTAAATATTCATTTAATAACTATTATATGTTAATCTTAACCTTCATAGAATAATTGTGTGCCCAGACCAAAGGCTCTGTGTGTGTTGAAAGTACGTATCGAACATTTCCCCCGTAACGTCTTCCTTTTCAACAGCTGAGAGCGGAGTCTTTTTACGTGGTCCCAAACTGCCTTAGGTGGTTTTGAGACATGTTATTAGTCTTTCTTCACAGCAGAAGCTTCCATTGACAGCCAGACTGTCAATGCAGCCAGACTGCTGACCAAAATACCATTTGGAATATCTCTTTTGTTCATCTGACCCGTCTGCGATGTCTTGTTGCCTTATCCTGAATGAGCTGTGTGCTGCCTCCTCCCCGTGTGCTGTGTGTCCATCTGGGCAAGCCCTGGTACCCATTTAGCATCCCGTGCTTGTCTGGGATATAGAGGTCCAGAGCTGGTGTACGGAGGCAGAATCGTTGCTCTTCGCTTCTAGACCTCATTTACAGGTATTGATTGATTATTTCTATTTTTTTTAATAGCTTTTTTTATCCTTGTGATGAACCTGGAGGGAACCTGTGGCCCCTATTTGCTTAAATTTTAATTGAAACCCACAGAAGTCTTTGTAGGATGTCAGCCTTAGGCTCTGTGGGTGCTATTTCCATGGCCTCTACATCACGGGCCATATATGACAACAAGGAGCGCGGGACACATGGACTCTATTCTGGCTCTTTTTCCTGTCCAAAAGCTGGAGGTAAACATCTATCAAGGAGGGAAGAATTTACACGGGGCCTTAGGCTAGAAATGCTCAGGTTTCCCTGTCACTTGTAAAGTGAAGCAAAAGGATCCATCTGAAAAAAAACCCCAAGCCTTTTCCAGAAAGTAAACTATAGATGCGTAGTACAGGAAAATCCCTTTTGCAGAAAGAATTCCGTTTTTGTTTTATTCTCATGACTTCATTTTTAACCAAGAAGTACCCCAACAGAATACATCTGCATGTAGTCTCATTAAAATAATAATCATCTTTGTGTCCTCTTTCTTTCTCCAAAGCGCAAGTCATAGTATCATTTTTGTGCCACTGACTTTTATGAGGCTTTATTGGTTATTTATCGGTCACTTTTAGCCAGATTACACGATATATGTGCACTAGCACTGGGTGTACATAGTCTCCTCTTGCACCGATACCCTCCAAAACTGCTTCAGCAGCTGTTTAAACCCGCGATGCTCCTTAGGATAACTAGCGATTAGACCTCTGGCCGTGGCTAATAAAGTAGGGCTGGAAAAGTTTTGCCCATCGTAAAGATTAAAACCAAAGACAGAATGAGTGTTTGAATGCTTGGGTAACTCTAATTCTCCTTCCACAATTGCACAGGGTCATTCTTTCTGTCTTTGCTCACCTGTAAAGCGCACCGTTGGTGTGTGTCGGAGGTGTTATGAGGATCTATTAGAAGGCACCTGGTGCACTGCGGGCTTTAATGTTGAAATGTGTAAGCAGCCTGGAGGTTTCGACCACAAAAAGCAGCGTGGAGAGAATTTGTTGCCGGGTATATGATTAGCTGGGCATGTTTGTCATCCCAGCCAGCTCTGTGTCATCATGAGTCAAAAAACTTAACTTCTGGGACACCAAAGTGTCCTTTCTAAAGGAGGGAAGGGAGGTGATGGCAAAAGTTCTTCTTGCTTTCAGTAAAGGACAGGCTTCTCAGGGTCACTTTTTAAAGTTGCTACTTGGCAGCGCTTTTAAAACCATCTGGATTCCTAAGGAATTTTACAATACCCTTAAAAGCCTGGCCAAAAATATCAAAGCCAGATTTTTAGACTGGTCAGTAGGCTGTAAGTCAGTAGGCACACTTGAAAATACGATGCACGGAGAATAAAAATCATAATCACTGCTATTGCTAATAAATCCCTGTGGTTTTACTGCTAAAGCTGCCAGAAGTGCATTAAGGAACAGATTTTTGAGCGTTTTAATCATATGACTAATCCGGGCTGAATTCAAATAGGAAAACTAGCATGAACATGCATTTCCTCAGCGCAAATAAAGACTGAGTAATTTGTCTCACGTGAAAAGCAGCTTTACTAGGTCTTGTACCTCCTCCCTCCGATGAGCGGGTTGTCACCAGCCGCGATGCGGTTACATGAGTTTCGCCTAAAGATCCAGTCAAGTGTGCTGGTAAGGATCTCACTGGGGACTCTTATTATTATTTTTTTGTTTTCTTCCTTTTATCTTTCCTGGATATTATAACTGAAGGTCAAATAATGCTGCGTGGCTAATATGGAAGCACTGAGACGATTAGATCAGGTGGATGCAGGTGACTTTTAGCCTCGTAAAGTAACTAAATGTGAAATGCAGCCTCCTCTGAAGCTCTTAAGTGCACAGCAATTACATAAAATTTGCTCAACTCTCCCTCGTATCCGTTGAAATCTAAGCGAGGAAGAATGTGGCATTAGACATTAAGATTGATAGAATCCTCGATAGGCCGCAGCAGCTCAATAGCGCTGTGTTCCCTCGCTGCATTTCTTCAGTATTCCCATTGTTGGTTTGAACTTGATAAATGCAAGGAGATAGTGCAAATGGAAGGCCGGGCTATTTGGTTTACGTGGAGGAAAGATAGTGTTTTACCTGTTTGCTGTCTAGTCAAAATTCATATTTATTTATTTATTTATTTTGCTTCTGAATACGAGCTAAAGAGATGCGGCGTTAATTTTCTAGTGTTTGTTTGGTATGCACTTACGCCTTTTAAAAACACAAATGCGATACTTGTTGGGAGGGGCAATCCAAAGGCTACTTACTTCCAAAAGTAGTGTAACCCTAGCAGTGGGCACGGGTAGCTGTGCAACAATGCTGGTATTCATGCTGGTCTTCAGAGATTGAAAATGAGCGATTAAATAGGCTGCCCTGCTGGGTTTGAGAGAATCGGGACTCTGCTCTTTTCCACATTTATATAGGAAAAAGTATTGGGGAGTGTGAATGAAAAAAAAAAAAAAAAGGCATTTTTTAATCCTGAGACAAAGAAGCAAGGTCCGCTGCTGGCAGTTAAACGGTTTCATAAGTGCTGGGAATACTGAAAATCAGATATGTTACACAGAGTTTCTGTATCTAATAATATACTGAACCAAAATACTGTTTCTGCTAAATACTGTTTCTGCTGAAGTGATCTCAGCTGCGTGTTGGTGTTAATCCTTTGTGCTTCTAAACAGCTTTTTTTATTGTTATTTTTCTTTTTTTGCCTTACCACTTGAGATCTTATTCTCTGAGGTGTTAAAGCTAAAACTGATGGCTTTGGTCTGGGTGAAGGCTGGATGCTGGGGCACCGTGTTTGACTTCTCCCACACGGTGGGTTTAGAATTTGGGCTGAATCCTGAATGTATGGAACGGCCCATCTCTGGTTTCCACAAGTCAGCAAGTGACAATAAATTAATCAAACCACGATATCCTTCTTCAAAACAAAAAAGTACTTTATCATTTACTACAGAGAGAGAGAGAGATGGCCAAAGTCAGCTTCCGCAGCCTTAAGGTAGTTTTTAGAGAAGCATTTTAGCGCTGATACTGTGGGGAAAACTCTCGCTGAAAACACTGCGGTTTACGTTTGCAGTTTATCCTTTGCATCTCTCTTTCTGGGGCTGAAATCTCTGTCTTCGATTCCGCGTGGCTTTGAGCCATCTCAAACGGCGCTCAGCATGTTCTGTTCGGTTTGGTCCTGCCTGACGTTTGCTCGTATTTGCCTTCAGACTCCGCTCTTTGTGCATATTTTTCCCGTGTTCTTCATACAGTCTATACCTGCCCAGGCCTATGTGCGCACACCTGATGGGTTCAGCTTTGCCCCCTTTGATTTCGCTCCTATTCACGTGTAACTCATCTGCTAACTCTCCAAATTCATGTATATGAGAGAGGAAAAATTGCCTTATGGATCTGCTCTTGCTGTGAATATGGGTTTTGTAAGCATTGCCCTCCAAAATACCTCTCTGGGTATGAACGATGGCCTGTTTTACAGATGGGGTAATGTAGGACTTATCTGCTGCAGGCTGTGCCAAGTTTGGAACGAAAAGCAGGAGCGTACCTTGCGTTGTGCCCTTTTCTCCCCTCCTATTTAAAAATAGGGGTTTTTTTGTTTTTGTTTTTGTTTTTTTTTTTTAAAAAAGAAAGCTGTAGTGGATTTCTGTATTCACCACCATTTAAGATCTGTCAAGAGAAGGGCTTTGGGCTTTAGCCCAGGTAGATCTGGCTACCACAGCTGACAACGTAGCTCACCTGAGAGAAGTTTGACTGAGGAAGGCAAAAGCAGGACACAGGTGGACTCAGAAATGTCAGAAAAACCAATGTACGGAGATGCAGAAGAGCAAAGGCTCTGTGGGTATGTATGGCACAGAGCGAGTTAAACATTGCCAGTGGTAAAACAAGCGCTGCACAAAAAGAAAGAGCAATATAGGATTGGGGTTTCACGAGAGTATCGAATGAAGAACATCATGAACCACTGTGGGAAGAATTACACCCTGAAGACTTTGAATAAACCAGATCCAGTGTCTTTGCAGCAGCAAACTAACTCTTGGAAAGAGACTAATTGGAGAGAAAAATCTGTGCGTAGAGGAAAAGTTTGGCAGAGTTGGGAGAAAAGAGTCCGAGTCAACAGAAACATTGTCGAAACGCTGCTGGAGAGCACAGGACTGTCACAAGGCTCCCCAAATCGGAGCCAACACAACTGGAAAACTGAGGCTTTTGTATGAGTTGGGCCTGGAGGAGAAAAGATCTGGTGATCTGGGACGGAGGGGTAAAATCCTGTCCCTGAAAGGAGTCGAGATCCTAAATTAACGCTCTGGTTTAAGTACAGGGTGAAGCCCTGATATCTGTCTTGCTGCTGCTGAGAAAATGTGGTGAACCCTCTCTTTTTCCTCCACTACTTTAAAAAATTTAATAAATATACATACAGCCCATGGGAGAGGACGCTTTTCTGAACCATCAGAATGCCTTGGCTGTTCTGCACTTGCACGGACTGCCAGATCTTTGGGTAGCTCAAAACAGTAGAGGATGATTTGCAAGAGGAGACAACCTGCGTGCAGCAGAGGTCAGAACTGGGAAATTTCTGTACCTGAACAAAAGCATCTCTGTAGCTCTCGGAGGAGCTGAGGAGAATGACATGAGGGTAACAGGAAGGGATTGAAGGGCGAGAGCAACGTGGTTGGGGATGACTGCAGGTGTCCTTCAGATGCTGGAAATGCATATTCCTAAGCCACCCCTGTGTGAGGCCTATGGAAAAGCTGGCTGTGCTGGTGGAGGTGCAGCCGTGCGCGTGTAAAGTGGCTCATGTAGGGACAGGTGAATGGGTGTCAGGGTCCATCAGGAAACCGAAGGACGTGTGTGCAGCCCATCCATGAGTGCTGTGTGTCCCCCGAGCAGGAGGTGTTCCCCAGGGTGCTGGGCAGTGTCCTAAGCAGCCCGGCCATGCGTGGGCAAGGCAAGTCTTGTGGTTTGCCTCCAGCCCTTTCCTCAGACTTTATCTCTGGGCGATCAACATGTCCGGCTCCCAGCGTGGCCTGGGATAGCTGTCACCATGCAACGCAGGGGCCAGGCGCAGCGGCCTGGGGTGCTCACTCGCTGCTGGTTGTGGTGGAAACCAGGGCTTTTGTATAGAGACTGGGGTCCGAAACAAGGTGAGGGAGGGAAAAGCATCTGATGATGGGATGAGATGAAATAACCTTCCCTGGGGACAACAATTTCCTTCAATACGCAGGTTTGGGACTCAAACATCTGGAGGAAGGAAAGTCGGCTGGAGGCAGGGAAGGGCACGGAGGTCCTCCCCATCTGGTACCTTGCCACAGGAGCTGATGCTCATGTTTTGTTAAGACCAGGTTTGGGCAGGATCTAGCTTTATGGAAATGTGTTTTGGTCATAGCCTAATTTATAATATAGAGGGAAGAAAAACCTTTTTGATGGTTCATTGGCAATAATCTTTATAAGCAGATTTTTTTGGAACTTGGGCTCTTCAGCACTTATCAGTCTTCAGCTATAAATTAGTTTAGACACCAGCAGACGGATACGAAGACTTTTTGGCATATACAAACACACACAGTTGGCCTGTGAGCATGAGGTCAAGGTGGCGTTAGCGGTGATGTCTTTGGTTACAGGACAGCCTGTCCCTCCCTCGTGGAATTTATATTTTGCTCTTGTTGAAGCCTGGGAAAATGTCCGTTAATTTGTAGTCTGGGAGAATGGGATTAATTGTGAAATCTTGAAAGTGTGCTTTAATAAATTTCTCCATTAATATAATATCATCCTTGTCACTAATCATATTACATTAGTAAAATATGCTCTTGACTTTGAAGGAATTTTGTTTTATGTCTCCCGTTTCCCCCCGTTTCTGCTATTAATCTTAAAGACAGTTATCCCTTTCCAGCTTTTCAGATTAACAAGATAAAGTATTCACCAATTAATTGGAAGAACAAGTTAGAGCTCTCCACCCCTGTTTGGAGTGTCCCGGGCCTCCGGAAAGGGGCTGGGACAGCTGATTGTCATAGAGTTTAGCACTGTCCAGGCATCAGGAGAGGGAGAAGATGTTCCTCCTGGTGTGCAGAGATGTGCTGTTAGCAGAGGCTGTTCCAGTGGTGTTCCGGTATCCATGCAGCGTCTATCACCTTGCTAGTAGGTGCAACTGGTATTGGGGACCTCAAGAATTCTCAGCTTGATAGGTATGAAGGTGTCTCTGCTCCCTGTGTTCCTCAGTGGTCCTTGTCTAACCTGGAGTGGAAGACCTCTGCCAAGGGTAAGGAAAGCTCTTCCTGTGCTTCGCCACCTGTACTGTTAGGTTTTGTTCCCATCCAGCTTAAGCGGTTTTTGCTGTAGTAGATGTGTTCGCTTCTATCACGAACAGGCTGGATAGGTTGTCCCTTGCCAATCTCTAACGAACTTGCCCTTTCATTCTGCCAGAAAAACCTCTATAGGTTGAATAGCTCCCACTCATGAGACCTTCCTCTGTAGGTCATGGGGTTTCACAGAATTCACAGAATTGTTAGGGTTGGAAGGGACCTCTGGAGATCATCTAGTCCAACCCTCCTGCCAGAGCAGGGTCACCTACAGCACGTTACACAGGACAGCGTCCAGGCGGGTTTTGAATGTCTCCAGAGTGGGAGACCCCACCACCTCTCTGG
>NW_009648640.1:976944-993329 GCF_000708025.1 Charadrius vociferus
TTTTTTTTTTTTTGGGGGGGGGGGGCCACTTTTTCTTCTCTGCTGGTTAAGTCTCCCTCTCCATTCCTCTTCTGTCCTGCCCAGTCTTAAAGCGATGACATGGGACGATGTGAGTGCCTTCAGGGCAAGAGATTCTGGGGAGCAGAACGGGGGTGGGCAGAGGTGAGAGAGCAGTAGAAGATGGGGGCAGGTGGGAGGGAAGAATGTGTGTGAGGCTGAAGGCAATGTGGAAAGCACCAGAGATCCCCATCAGGCTGTGTCCACCTTCAGCTTTGTGAATTCCTTCGCTCTGCAGCAATGAGTGCCTTTCTGGAGAACAACTCCATTTCAGCAGGTTTCCTTCAAGAAAGCACTGTGGTTGGTGATATCTGGCTTCTCTAAAGAGAGATGAGGACATCTTCTGGGGGGCCCACGTGTGCTATGGGCAGGCCAATGGGGCTGAGCTGAGAGCATGTTGGGTTCTGCAGTGCCTCACACTGGGGGAACCAAGAGTCTGGAGTTAACCCTCTTACCTTTAGAAATACTGGTGTGGCTTTTCCTTACCTCATTATCTTTGCTTTTGCTAGAGATGGTGCTGTGGCAGTTCTTGCAGACCTGGTATCTCAGCCACCTACTGCCCATGCCATGCGTTAATTCTCTAACAATGTATGGCTTTGCAGCATTTCTAGTATTTTATCTTCAGCTCCCTTCTTATCTGTCTTTTGTTAGCAGTGGTGGACTAAACCTTCTGATGTGGAAGTGTTAACTGTGAGTGTCGCTTTTGATGTTGCGGCCCAGGGTGTGATGCTCACCAGCCCCACTCGTTATAGCTGTATATCCTCAGCACCTTCTGACCTTCCTGGGTGCACAACAAAGTCCTCCATTTCTTGTATGAGCTACAAGACCACAATGAGAGCCTTTCTCCTTCTCTAGCTGTGGGTCCAGATAACCCTCTAATGAGTCTGTTCCAGTTGCCAGCTGGACTGGATCCTAATCTAAAACTATTTTAAGCATACATGTAAATTGAAGCATGCGAGTAGCCCAGCTGAATCCAACTCACGCTTTGGGGCTGGGCCATGGTAGAAGAGCTGGAGAGCTTTGTGGCCATGAACGAGGCATTCCTGTCCTTCAGACACATTCTTGACTAATGTGCTTGGCTTTCCCAGCGGTGCGAGTTAATGCTGAGCCGTAGCTGCTGATGTTTGTCAGAGCGTTAAGTATTCTTGAACAGGGAGTTTTGTAGCAGTTATGTTTTGTGTGAAACCAAGTAATCTCGGTGATGAAAATTTCCGTGACGAAAATAGGCTGGAGATGATCAGCTGTCATTATGCTATTTCAAGAAAAGGATCATTCAAGGGATCACTAATGAGCTTGAAGAATATGAGGGGGAAAAAAAACCCCAAAACCAAAAACAACCCCCCAAAAAGTGCAAAAAGGGTTTAACTCCCCACTGATTTCTCTTCCACTGAAGCAATGTATCATACTCAATATTCCTTATTAATAACCAAGATTTGAAGAAAAGACTATCTGAATTTCCAATGCTCCAGGAAGAAACATACAAACACATTTCATGTTTTAAAAGACATCCATGTATTCCAATGAATCAAAAGTATTTGGAAAGCAGCACTTAGTGGCCTGATTACAAACATTTTGCCCAGCGATGGGGAAAGGGCTGGATTTCACTTTATTTCCCAAGTTTTGCCGTTTGGGGAGCGTTCGCATGTTGCCCAGCTACTATCGTTGTGGGGTTTGTGGTAGATCTCATCTTGCATTTTTTGCTGCTCGCTGTGGATCCCTGTCTCTCCCAGGTGAGGGCATTTATCTTTACGCTGATGCAGTTTTACAGCTCCTCTGGTTTCTGCGGAGAAGCAGACTGCTTGGCTCCATGGCTGTTAGCATAAACTGGTTACTGAGAAGTAAACAGATAGGAGAAGTTGTGTTTATTTTTCAGGTTCATTATAAATCCTTCAAAACATTGCCTGTCCACCCACTAGATAAGAAGAATCCCAGGTGCAGTTCTAATCCCACAACCTAAGTTTAAGATTCGCTAGAAAGTGGCGTTACTAATTTCGTACAAAAAAGCAAAGTTATTTAATGACTGATAGGTGGCGCGTGGTGGTATTTTTGGATAGTTTTACATTTTCTGTCCTTATATTTGGAAGTTAAAGTATTGGTCGTGTGTGTAATGTTTTTTTTTTCTGTTAAGCTGAAAAAATAAACCACCCAGGACCTCTTCCAGCCCTCCTCCATGGACTCACACGTGTGCCAAAAGCCAGAGCGTGTGAGCACGTTGAAGTAGCTGACACTGCATCCTTCATTCTGTGTCAAAATCGCTAAATTCAAGTGTTTGATTAGGAACTGAGTTCTGCAGCGAGTATTAAGAAATGCTTTCGGGCTTGGGCTTTCAACAAGGAGTAGGTTGAACTCTACCATTTTTACTTCTATACGTAAATCAGTGTCTGAACTTTCCCCTCCAGCTTAGTTTAATGTTGGCTCAAGAGGTGAAAGGAACTTGCAGAGAACATCCATAGCTCTCAGCAGGTATGCTCAGAGTTGAATTCAATATTAAAAATAAGGCACACGTAGGGTGTGCTGCTGGTGGGTCCCTGGGGGCTGAGTGAAGAGAAGGGGATGAGGAGCAAGGGGCCTGGGGTATAACTGTGCTGGTGGGGTTCATTGCAGGTGACTCGGCTCCTCCCCAACCTTGACTACATCACTTCCCGCAACTGTTCCCTCTTCGGGGACGCGTTCTCCTGCTGTAAGTGATTTGGGGATTGAGAGGAGGGGAAGGGCACAGAGCCCTGTGGGTTGGGAGCACTGGGAGGAAGCAGGACTGAGCCGCTCTCTTGAAAGGACAAGTTGGCACAAGAACAAACAGGACCTACTGGAGTCGTGCATAGGCAAAGATGTGCTGCCTTAGTCCTGTAGAAGATGCCCAAGAAATAACCTCAGGGTGTTTCTTCTTGATGACTTCCCTGCCCATATGCTGAGCTAAAAAGAGCAGGCCTGGGTTGAGAAGCGTGTTGCTGACCATCCTCGTGCTGGGAGCAATCTAAGCTGACGCGGTACAGGATCCGGTGGGGCCAGGGACAACCCTGGGTGGAAGGGAGCATTTCTGGTGGTGAGCAGATCAGTGAGACTCAGGAATAGCCATCCAGGTGGAGGAGCTGCCTGTTTAACATGGAAGTTGATCCCTTGGCGAAACAGATTCTCTGACAGAACTGTTTGCAGTGGCTGAGGATGAGGTTTGGTGGTGAAGGAGGTCCTCTCTAGCTCCCAACTTCTGCTTCTTGTTTTTTTTTTTTTCCCCCAGCACTCTGTTCAAGAGGGGAAAAAAAAAAAAATCATGAAAAATTGCATCAAGCCAAAGTCTAGGACTAGTGCTGGGTATAGTCGCAAAACTGTCATGCCAAAGGATGTGATGCTACACGTGTAAGTCCCCGGTGTCATAAGGGGATGTACGTCCTTGGTAATCAATGTGCCAGCCACCAGCTTAGCCACCCTTCTTTTTTGCCTGCTTGAACAGCACTGCAGCATGCAATGCACTGCAACGGTGGGGTGAGACAAATAAACTGGCAGTCCAGTGCAGCTGCTCTAACGCAACCGAGGTGGTGAGGGTTCAGAGAGTGGAGCCGGCACTCCCATGAAGCCACCAGAAGAGCTATTTCATTAATACCTAAAATTGTATGTATTTGTAAATAGGCACTGAACACAAAGGTGATCAGCTAATCAATAACTGCAGCAGTCGTTTCCCACCGTGCACCAAAACTCTTCTTGTTGACCATCATCTTGATTTTTTTTTTTTTTTTCCATGTGACAGGTTTTTCTGTGCCCACTTAAAGAAATGACTCCACTTCAAAGGATTTTACTTAATCATATGAGGTTAATGAGAAGAAATAATCCATTACTAGCGATGCAGTAATTTTTCAAACTTACCTCAACTCGTTTCAGCCTTCCGTTTGGGAGGGAGGCGGCTGGCTCTGCAGAGCAGCTATGGCCGGTGGGCACAGGTAACCCACACGATTACAGCTGTTGCTCAGCATTACCTAGTAAATAATTTGGAAAAATGATTGTGGTCTGGGAGCGGGGGGAAAAGGAGAGATTCCAAAATAAGAGAGGACTGAACTTGTATCGATATGCACGGTAAATTGTAAATTTATTGTAAATAACCAGAAACTCTCTACTCAGCCCAAAAAAGATGCCAGTGGAGTGGGAGAAAAATATAGCTGGGGTTTTATAGCTCTGTCGACACTCTCTCTTCTCAGTGACTCGTAGGCTCGCTCACTCCAGCGCACCGCAAGAGCAATAGAAAAAAAAAAAAAAAAAAAAGGATCCAAATCTGGACTGGCTATCTTTGCATTGAAATTCTCAAAGTTTATCTCATCCTCTCTCATAAAGATTCTTTTTAGCCAGCTTGGGAGCAGCTTGAAAGAAAATTAAGAAAACAAAGATGCGATCTTGGAGTGACATGTCATAATGAGACCTTTCAGTCTCTCCAACTTTCTCATTAACTTGCACCAAATGCAGACTTCAAAAATTACAAAAGGATTTTTTTTTTTTTCTTCTCGTAGCCCATAAATAGTCTGTGCTTAGAGTATACCACATTGTCTCCATCTTTTTGGCTTATTCCCAAAGCAGCTTCTTTTGGCATGCTGCAGTTGATGGGAATGATATTGTAGGAAGAACAAAGTACAATTTTTCCAAAGGAAATAATAAATCTGCTGTGGGCTTTCAAAGCAAGCTAACGTAATCAGCAAGTGATTTTTATTTTTTTTTGTAAGAAAGTAGGAAGAACACAGATGTTACTTGGGACCATTAACTTCTTAACTATAAAGACATGCAAAACATTTCCCAATGGCTTTTCCCCCTTCTTTTGTTTATTTTCTTATTTTATTAAACTCAAACTCAAAGTTTTTTTTCATCCTGTACATTAAACGTGGCAAGATCACTTCACAGTTCTGCCAGACTGCCGCTATGGTAGTCTGAACAATTATGGCTGAATATTTTTCTTTTTTTTTTTTTTTTTTTTTAAAAAAAAAATATCTGTTTGTCATTCCACCATTTCATATTTTATCTTCTTAAGGTATAAACCCAAAGAAGACATCTAGCTGAAAAGCAACGCCGTCTGTAAAACAAGAGCAGCAGACAATATGGTTAGGTTGCTGACATTAGATAGACAATAAGTTTGGCCTAAAAGTGAGAGGCAAAACCCAAGATATTCTTCACGATTAAAAAAAAACCCCACAACTAATCCATTGATGGAATTTAGCTATAGGGGAAAAAATAGATAAATTATTATTTTTTTTAAAGCCTAATCAAACAAGGCTGGAGTTGGTGGGAGAGTTGTGTTAGTTCAGCTTCAGTGGACGTTGGACCATGTGCTTGTTAAAGCTGGGTGTCCAACTTCAGACTGAACAAGGACTATTTGCTTCAAGGCCACACGTCCGTCAAATGGTCCTAATGAAGTCTGGAACCATCTCCAAACTAAAAGGTGGTGGATGTGAGGCTGGCAAAGGGGGGCAGGTTTCGGGAGATTTCTCCCATTCCCAGAACCTTGCAAAAACCTTTAGGGAAAAATTGTGGAATCTAAGACAAAAGGGTTGAAGCAAATGTGTGTACACATCCTCCTCCAACAGCTTTCTGACCTGGCACCAGTGAAATAATTAACGATACTTTTTTAAAAAAAAACAGACAAATGGTGAAAGAAGCTCAGCCTGCATGGTATTTTGCAGTTACGGAACTGCTTTCTTTGCCCAGCTGGTTTGTGCGGTCTGACACCGTTTCCGTGGGAAGGAGATGTAGTTGTATTTGCAGGTGATTTTTTGCTAGTTCTTCCCTGTCATGTTTGTGCCACTCTGTTGTGCCTCCTGCTGCTTATCTCTGCACCTGCTTTAAAGACTTCTTCCCTGAGGGAGGAATATAAAACTTGTCAGTTTAGGGTTTAGCCCGCTTTGGTATTTTCTTTTAAATCCATCTTTTTTCTTTTTCTTTTTTTTTTTTTTTTTTTAAATTTTGTCTTGGTTGTGCTCTCTGCCTAATTATTCTAGAGAGCTGAGAATTTAAATACAGGTATTTCCGTTGTACTTATCAAGGATCCAACTGTTATAAATAGCCAGCTACGAATGTCAGAAACTATTGGGAATCTTCTTCAGGATATCTTTTTTCCTCCCAAGAAACCAAACGGATTATCTCCGCAAAGGTCAGGTGTTTTGCATTGAATATTTTGGTGCATTTGCAACTGCAGAGATGCTTCTCATGTAGCTTTTACCCGGAGAGATTGTACTTGATAGAGGTGGTTTTGCGTGGTCCTCTGAACTTGTGTTCCATTTTGGTCCCCTCCCAACAGGAAAGACATTGTGGTGCTGGAGCATGTCCAGAGAACGGCAACGGAGCTGGTGATGGGGCTGGAGCATAAGTCTTGTGAGGCGCGGCTGAGGGACCTGGGGGTGTTCAGCCTGGAGAAAAGGAGGCTGAGGGGGGAGACCTTCTCGCTCTCTACAGCCCCCTGAAAGGAGGGGGTAGCGAGGAGGGGTTGGTCTCTTCTCACAAGGAACAAGCAGTAGGACAAGAGGAAGTGGCCTCCAGTTGCGCCATGGAGGTTTAGATTGTATATTAGGAAAAATTTCTTCACCAAAAGGGTTGTCAAGCACTGGCACAGGCTGCCCAGGGAAGGGGTGGAATCGCCATCCCTGGAGGTATTTAACAGACGTGTTGACATGGTGCTGAGGGACATGGGGTAGTGGTGGTGTTGGCAGCGTTGGGTTGATGGTTGGACTCGATGATCTTAAAGGTCCCTTCCAACCAAGATGGTTCTATAATTCTATGAAAGCAATGGTGAAAAACCAACCAACCAAAAAGATCTAATTTAGTAATTTTATGAAAACACCAGGTTATTAATCACAAAACATAGATGATTGCTAGTGCATTGTGCACATACACACAGTCGTACAAATGGGATCTGCCATGAGTTACTCTACCCCATCCCCTTTTAAGATTCAGGGAAGAAACAGAAATGCATGGGCTGGGGGGACAGACTGCTGTTTTAACAGTGATTCAAGTAGGTATTAATTCCCGAATCAGAGTTGTGAGGGTTTTATTTACCCAACCCCACCAGAAATGAAAGCATCCAGCAGTCAAAAGATCTGGCGGCACCATCAGAGGTGACGTACGCACAGGGACCTGCCTGGGGGGAAAGAGGCAGATGATGTGGTGGTCATCCATACACGTACAGCTCCTTGCAAAAGAAGTGGCCTTATTATTATCCAACCGGTTAAAACAGTTTTATTGCTTACATCACCCTAAACTATAGGAAATCTTGCCTGTTTGCTTCCTGTTTCTCTAAGGTATCCACGAAAAGTTTTCAAAGTTGTTTCATTTCTTTGTGCGGTGCTATTTCTGCATTCCCTGACACTGGAGTTTCTGGGATGCTGACCAAGCAGAGGTGAGGAGTTTGATTTCCTTATCCTCTCCCTATCTCTTGAGTTGGAGGTAGCATTTATCTTTACCGAGCAGGTTACTGAAGGAGTTAACGCTCCCTTGTGCCACGCTGGGGAGCTGAACTGACATTGCCATATCCCGCTACCGACCCCGGGAGTGTCAGGACATACTTATACTTAATTAATTACATTTTGTGCCGTGCTCTGACAGATCCTGATCAAAGGCACGGTGGGCATATAAACTATTATTATGTTGACAGAAAATGAATTTTAGGGTTGTGATACTGCGACGCTGGGCATAAAGAGGAAAAATAGTAAGAATTTTTCTACTGGGGGGATTAAAGCTGTCAAAAAATCATTAGGAGCTCTCCTGGCAAGTACAGCTGAATACAGGCATGTGTGTTTGCATTTCCACACAGGTCCAAGAGAAAGAGTTAATGGAGTACAGAGCTATCAGGTTCATGTCCAATTTTCCGCCAGACTGTAATGAAACACCGCAATGCCCCAAACCAAACCTCTCATTAGTCTCCTTATTAGTTTTCACTCTAGTAAATAAACTAACGGTGCTACTAGCAGTTAATAATAGGCAATCAGGGTCTCTTTCACTCCTGTCACTTTTCTCCCTGCACTTTGCAAAAAAAACCAAACAAACAAACAAAAAAAAACCCACAACAGTGTGTGGAGAAAAAAAAAGTTACCCCCTTTTTATTCTTTTAACTCCCTCTTCCCCCCCCCCCCCCCTTTTTTTTTTTTTTTAAAATCCTTTATTTCATGGTTCCATGCTTTTTATGGCCGCCGCTAATCCAGAAGCGCACTGCCTGTGAAGCATCCTTGGGCTGGCAGAAAGGCTCCACGCCGTAGTTTCTACAGTTGATGCCCGCCTCTGGAATTCCCTTCCTGGCACAGCGGTGTCTCCTGCCAGAGCCTGGCACTGAAGGAAAAAAAAAAAAAAAAAAAAAACCCAAAAATGCCCTAAGTCGTTTGCTAAAGTATTGTTCTCGGTGGGTACAACGGGCGTGCTGACAGCGTGGTGTATAAATAGCGGGGCGTGTTGTTAAAACATGCCACACACCTTCAATACCTTCTACTAGGAAATACAACATTGCGTAGCTGCGTGTGAGTGTTTTGGTAGTCGCTCCTTGGCTAGAGCTTCTGCCTTGTGATCCTTAGTGGCTTGCCCACCTTTTTATCGTTTTTTTTTTGTGTGTGTTTTTTTTGTTGTTGTTTTTTGTTGGGTTTGTTGTTTTTTTTTTAAACCAAACTCATATTGTCCATGGGGTAAAACCCTACAAGAAGATTTTGGGCATGTCCATGCTTCTGCTGTGGCGCAGAGCCTTGCATTGGCTAATTAATCTGTTTTCTTGTCAGGGAGAGGATGGCGGGTCCTTGAGAATATAGGGGCTTCCCCTGTCACCTACCCATGGATTGCCTTAAATCTTCTGTTCCCCTTCCCCACGCACTGATTTCTCCACGTTGTGCAGCCGCTTGGCCCTTGAAGCACTCCTACTTTTTTCTTTTCCAACTTTTCCTTACCTGTCCATCTTTCTGTAAACCTTATCTCATTCTTTCTTATAATATTTTCTTGTTTATTTGAAGTATTGAGGTTTTTTTTTAATTACACCAGAGAGGTGTTGTGTCTTGTTCTCTTAAGCCGTGCTCTCTCAAAGGGATGCCCGAAAGGAATCATATTTGAGGGTTAACATTGAAAATGAAGGGATGCTGAACTGGTATGGGATCCTTTTCTTTTTTGCTTTGGTGGTTGGGGTGTTAGACTGGATGCAGTTAGAACAAATAATTGATCGGGTTTTTCTCTCTCTTCAAGTGATATTTAAACCAGGAAAGTCTGAAGTCAAACGAAGGATACAAGAATACCCAGTGTGTCCTGTTCTTCATAAAATGCTGAGATTTAATAGTGCATTCCCAGCTTTACTACTGGGAAAATAATTTCCGAATGCTAGAGACCAGTAACACCATAGATATTTACCTTAATTTCCTTTGTAGGACTGGAAAATTCAGTCTTGCTGATATCATAGAAAGGCGTCCATTTAGACTGCTCATTCAGTCTTCTGGCTCTGAGTATCTGTTGAACATTATTAAATGTTGTTAATTATGTCACTAATTCCATATGAAACCAAGGACTGTTTGGGCATGCAGGAACCGAGGCCTTACAGTTGTAATATGACTATAAAACACCGATAGCTTGGAATGTGTCTCCAAGCTATTGTCCTCGAATCTTCTACGAAATAGGACAATTTGGTAGAATTTTGGTAGCAAAGCTCAATACGTCTAATTGCATTCCTTTGATGTGAAGTTTAATATCCTTGTTGCTGATTTTGAACTTTTTCTTGCTGAGACTGCTGTTTTCTGAGTGGTGCTCTCTGGGCTCAGCACACAAACACCTCGGTTCCCTGAGGTTTGGAGGAAGTAGATGATACTTGGTGGGTTATAATTTGGAGAACCTCTTTGTGTCAAGACCCTCTCCTATGTCTCTGAAGGTGTGGAGGTTCAGTTCCTGTCAAAATAAACATTATAGCCTATCTAGACTTTGGATACCTGGAAGCACTGCCATCTTTCACCATCTCTTTGTAGTCTCTTTGCCCCGGATGGTGAACAGCCCGGAGGAGTTGGGCTGGAAGGGCTGCGCAGAGGTGTGAAGCATGCGAGCATCTCTCTCATGCCCTGGCTTTTGTATAGCCTGATGGTGGACATCCAGCCCTAACTCCACCAAGCTCATGATTTACTCGCCCTGCGTCTTCCAAACTCTTGGCCTAAATCCAGGAGGTTATGGAAAATAGTGTGCCTTCTGGGGGCTGTCTGCTACTGCAAGAACTGAGCTGTTCGTTCAGAAACCTGTTGGAGCGTGTCCAGAGGAGAGCCACGAGGATGATCCAAGTGCTGGAGCACCTCTCCTATGAGGAGAGGCTGAGAGAGTTGGGGCTGTTCAGCCTGGAGAAGAGAAGGCTCTGGGGAGATGTTATTGCGGCCTCCCAGTCCCTAAAGGGGCTCCAGGAGAGCTGAGGAGGGACTTTTTACTGGGGCATGGAGTGACAGGACGAGGGGGAATGGCGATAAACTGGAAGAGGGCAGGTTTAGATTAAACATTAGGAAGAAGTTTTTCACTTTAAGGGTGGTGAGGCACTGGCCCAGGTTGCCCAGAGAGGTTGTTGAGGCCCCATCCCTGGAGGTGTTCAAGGCCAGGCTGGACGTGGCCTTGGGCAACCTGGGCTGGTGGGAGGTGTCCCTGCCTATGGTAGGGGGGTTGGAACTCAGTGATCTTCAAGGTCCTTTCCAACCTAAACCATTCTATGAAACACCAAGTGCCTGGGTGCTCTCGGCAAAGTTTTGGCAAACATATAAAGGTGATTAAAACTGGCAGGAGGCTTTTAAAAAAGGATATGGTAAAATTTAATTTAGACAGATATGTTACACACGATGCTGGTAGAGGAGAACTATAAATAGTAATGATAAGATACACTTAAGGGAGTTACTGTTCTGAAAGGCAGATGCAAAGAAGTTCAGCCTTGTGCCTAAACGAGCGTTGGTCATGATGGACACAGAGAAAGAGACGATAATAGTCCCAGTTTAGCTATTTTCCCAGTGTTTATGGGGAATTTAAGGAATCCAATCTAGCAGAAGAGCTGCAGATGCACACTGCTGCTTGTATAAGCTATATGCAACTAAAGAAACAGCTTTCAAGTTGCCCTGCTATGAAACGAACATTCATAAACCATCACAGGCCAGTGGATGAATAAAATGTATTGAATGTTGGCACAGAATCCAAGGGCTGCACTGGAGATACTGTTAAACAGCGATGTGTTTTCATGCCTGGCCAGTTAGAAAGTGTCTGAAGATATGTGAAAATTCATATCTATTTTTACATACTGCACAAAGGCAGGGTCACAGCACTTAAAGCCCCACCCAAAAAAAATCCCAAACCATTTCTGAAGGAACAGATGTCACTCATTCATTTACCATAAAGGCAAAAACAGCGTTTGCTATCAATGGAACTAATGTTGTCGGCCGGCTTTCTCTACAATTGTTAATTCTTTCATGTAGTCTTTAATGAATTAATAATAACTATTAATAGCTGGCTTCTGATGCTTCGGGGTTACCCAATTTGACTTGGCGTGAGACACCATAGTGCTTGCTTGGCCCGTTGTGGTTAATTACTGCTCGTGAGCCTGCCTTAAACATCGCCTGGCGGTGTTCAACCTCTCAGCAAAGGGATGTGCGGGATGCTTGGCTGTTGTGAGCAATCCTCCTCAGGAGAAGAAATAAATGCCTTTCACAATAAATTACTGAGCTTTTTTTATGGCTAACGTCAATTATTTCTTTAATCCTCAAGTCTGTATGGGACTCTGAGAATGCTTTGCAATTTATTTCATAACTTATATAGTTTTACAAGTTATTTTAACAATGGTTTTATACACAAAGTTTGTAGGTGGTTTGAAATGACTCTGTACAGTCAAGTAGGTTTACCTTCTGTGGATACCGATGGAGTGGCTTGGAATAAATTGATTCCTATAAAACCCCTTTCAATTAGACATTTTGACTTCATAATCTCCCTTCAGAAACACAAGGCTTTTGTAACCTTCACAAGACTTACAGCCCTTATAACCCGGATGCTGTTGTGGGATTTCTTGCCCGTCCTCTTAAACTTTTCATCTTCAGGATGCCATCTGGTAGCCTTGCTGCTCCTTTTGTCTTCTCTTCAGTAAGTTCCTTGTCGGTGTGTTGTGATGGATTCATTGGGATGACTCACAAGCACTGAAAGCTCCAGCTGGATGAGTCTGTCCACGTTAATGGTATTAGTGGGAATAAATATGAAAATAATTACTTATGTATTATTAAACCCTGTGTATCAGGCCAGGGTTTTTCAGTCTGAAGGATGATCTTTGAGCTGAGTCAGGACCTCAGTCCTAGGGTGTCCACCCTCTGTTAGCAATACTCAGTGTCTATTCTGTGCTTTTCACCTTGTTTTCTCATTAGCTCCCCCGAAAAGAAGATTTCTGTCTTTCCCCATTTATTTTGGGAGTAAGGCTGGCTACCGCCTCAGTCCATAGAAGACCATTGAGCACTTGATGTGCTGCAGCCCGTTTTACAGCCACCACCCGCTTGATGCGATCTATGAACCCCTGGACCAAACCCGGCCAGATGCCCTTCCTTGGTCCAAGCAATGCCCTGTACCAATCTGGAGCTGCCATAGCTCCTTCCTCACATGGGCTTTCTGGCTCCTGTCATCTCCATCCAAGCGCTGCCTGCTCAGCACGGAGCTCCTTGCCTCCACACCCAGCCCTGACTAAGGTCTTTCGCCAGGAGCCGACATCTGCCTTTCAAATCACCTGCCCGAGCAACTCATCCTCCAGGAACACCCGGCAGCTCTGGTCCTGCAGCAGGACGAGGATGGGCATCTCGCCCTGCCCACGCAAAGCTTTGGTCCTCGCTCCCGTAAAGGCTTTACCGGACCTCTGTATGTATTTATTGCCCCTTCTGCCAGACCATTTTTCTCTTTCCCAGTTGCTTCTTCAAGTCCTCCTTCAGTCTTTTTTTTGACTGGTGGGATACGGTGGTCTGGGGAGTTCTGCCCGTCACCCTGAGTCAGTGCTCCACCACACAGTATTTTTCCTGCAAAACTCTAGGGAATACTTGAAACACATATTTATACTATAGTAACCCTGAGAGGAAAACGTGGACCTCTCCAAGATGCTGTGTAGGTAAATAACAAGCAATTAATTCAAGAATTGGGTCTGACTTCGCAGCCTTTCCCGTGAGCGAACAATGGTTACGTCAACAGAGCCGGTCTTTATAAAATGAGATTATACATGGGAGCACACGCGTGGCAGCGCTCAAAACTCAGAGGACAAAAATATCTTTGGCTGTGCTGCAGAACTGTCTGAGAGCGCTTATATTTTTGCAAATGTGCTATTCCCGTAAACGTTGCGAGAGGAAAGGGGAGCAGCGTGGAGCAGGAAAGACCGGTGGTGCCGCTGGAGCCCCTGCCCCGGATTTGGGAGCGGGGGACAGGTTGTGTAGCTTCGCCCATCAGCAAGAGCATTCCTGGCTTTATTAGCTGCTTTCAACTGCCAGCCAATGCTGATTTAATACTAATGCCTTTTTTTTTTTTTTTTTCTTTTTGATGAATTGTTGCTTAGTCTGTTTGGAATACTTCCTGCATGACTAATTAATGTACTAAAGTGAATTAAATTGTGGTGTTAAGCTTTACGCTAGTGTGTGCAAACAAATGGCTGGAAGTCACAGCGCTTCTTCGATATTTTATCTAATCTTTGCATTCTCGGGGACGGGGTATTGCTCGTTATCTAAAAGCCACTTAACCCAGCTAAAATGTGATGTCGTGCTGCTCTGAGTACATGTAGGTATTTACGTTCAGTCTGTTGAGAAACAGACTTGAATATAGGGAGAGATATACGTAATTACATTCTTTTAACGATAACAAAACCCACTTGAAATTGGCAAGAGATGAAAACCTGCAGCCTCGTATACGGAGTTTTGCTTGAGTAAAGCGTTCTGTAACATTACGCTGGGACAAACCGGCGTGATTCATCGCTGGAAGGACACTCCCAGCTGGAGCAGATAGTTGGAAATCTCTCGCCGCTGACCCTCGCGGGCGGCGGCATCAGCCCCTCGGAGCGGAAAAGCTGCAGGGAAGAAGGTAACCCCGCAGCCCGGCGTGTGTGTGTAGCTCAGATTTGGCCGGTGCTGGCTCGGCGCCGGGGTCGCTCCTCGCTGCGGAGGGCTGCGGTTCCTCTCCCCGAGCGCTGCGCGTTCCCTGTGCTTTCCAATTTACCCTTCCTTGTCCGTAGGTTATTTTTTGTTTTGTTTTGTTTTCCTGAAACAAAGGCGGCTGGTGTAAGCGAGCAGAATAACAACATAATTGTTTGATATGTCTCGATGTGCTTGAAATCACCCAGCATCTAATTTTTAACGAAGCATGAAAGGAAACTAAAGCTTTGCACTATCCGCACCCGGCGAAGATCCTAATCTTCCCTTTCCAGCGGAGAAGAGCTGTGTCGGGCGCGTTCCTTGGGCAGCGGAGAGACCGGTCCCTCAGGCAGCGGTGCCCGGCGCCGGTCCCATGGCAGGGGCAGGGACCGGGGCGGGGGGGGCCGGGGGGACCGTTCTGTTCTATACCTCCCCCCCCCTTTTTTTTTTTTTTCTATTACAGAAAAAAAAAAAAAAGCGATGATCGTAGTTTGAAAGTCACTTCGGTTGATGTATACTTAGAAAAACATAGTGTTGCACAAGGCGAAAGGTAAACCTGAACATTATCCCTTTATTCAACTATTCAACCCCCCCCTTGGGATTTTTGAAGCCCAGCGTGGGGGTCAGTGGCCCCATGAAGGGGGAGCAGCACCGGACCCATATTTGCCGGCGGTGATGTGGTTGGCTGGTCCTGCTCCAACCCCAGCGCGGTGCTTTGGCTTCGGCACGAGAATGTGGGTGCGTTTGGTGGTTTGTTGTTTGTTTTGTTTTGTTTTGTTTTAAATTTTTTTAAAAAGTAGTTCCTTACAAATTCTTCTCCACGCAAAAGCAAATGAAATAGCGAGTTATGTTGCGAGCCTGCAAAAGAGAACCGCAGCGCTAGTGTAAAAGAGCTTCCCACTCTTCCTTGTTATTTAAAAAAAAAAAAAGTAAAATTATGTAAAAAATTAAATTAATTTCTTGGACAAATAGTTGGGTTTCCAGTTGTAACTAATAGTTTGCCACTATAATAGGTAAGCTGTTGTGATTCTGTGATTCTAAAAAATGAAATTAGTTTCTTAGACAAACAGTTGTGTGTCCAGTTGTACCCAGTGCATGCACTCCTTTGCTGCTAAAATACGCTTTCTTTGGAGTGGAACACTGACAGCTTCTTAGTGATAATTACCTTTGATAGCTAGTGTGCTGGAAAAAAGTAAATTACATCACTTGCCAATACAACAGGCAGCTTTCTATGATTCTATATGATTCTTTCATAAGTCCACGTGATTTCTTTTTTATCTTGGAAGCTTTTACTTGCTAATGGCTATTGACAGGTATGAAAACCTGCCCAAATTGTGAGACTACGCTCAGGACTATCCATTGTGTTTAACACAGTACGTTGTTGGGTGTATATTTGATGATTTTTACAGCCTCGGAAGCCCCGGCTGCGCAGAAGGGCTGTGGTTGGTCTTTTTTGTCTGTATGAGATCCGTTGTAAGGCCATGACAGAGCACGGGGGTGATGGTTATCACGGACTGCGAACTTCCAATGGGCAGAGCTGGCTCAATATATGTATTCTCTCTCTCTCAAAAAAAAAAAAATAATAATAATTATGTTGCCTCAGAGAGCTTGTTCTGTGGAAATTAATGGCAAATAAAGATCTCTGTGTGAACTGGGTGGAGATCCCCAGTGTGGCCATTAACATACCTTTAGAACTGCCTTTTTTAATTTTTTTTTTCTTTTTATTGCTGTGGAAAGCCCGTTTTGCGCAGCAATACGACTACCCGGGTGCATCAGAGCGCAGGGCGGCGGTGTGTGTGGGGGGTCAGGCTGCCTCCCGCGTCCCGCTCCAACTTCACGGCTGCGGAGCCCCCGGGGGTCTCGGACCAGCGGGGAAAAGTAACGGTGCCACCCGCTGCCTAACGAGCGCTTGAGGAAGGACAGCTGAAATGAAAACGGGGATGTTGGCGCTCTAGCGAGCGATGAGCTTGCAGGCTCCATGTGTCGGGAGAGAGGTGGTGTCGGGATGAGGTTTTTTTGCTGGATGTGCATTTGCTTTGCTGCGGAACAAGGTAAAAACAAAGCCTTGGTGAGGCGCTTATGGGTGGGTGATCATGGCAATAATAACAGTGATTTAGCTCGTTAGTACTGCTGGGATAAAATGATTCCCAACACTCAACCGATGAGTTATGCAAACACAGAGGATGGGCTTTTAACCAGGCTGGTCCTCGGTCTGACCCTGCTCCCTCCTGTACGGCCCGGGAGGTGCCA
>NW_009648640.1:993339-1036864 GCF_000708025.1 Charadrius vociferus
TCCTACCCTTCGAGTTCCCACTGGATTAGTTTTTTTAGGCCAGTAGTGACATAAAAAGCATTTGAATAGTCGCCCTGGTTGTATTACAGTGGGAGACTTGTTCACCGCAAATCTAAAACTTTATTTATGCGTCAGTGATCCGCTTGTTTAATTATCTGGCATTCGCGTGTCTGATCTTGAGTCTGATTTCCTCCGACTCTCTGGTGTAAAAGGCAAAGTATAAGTTACAATGTAGTTTGGAAATAATTTGGTGACTTTTTTTTTTTTTCCCCCACTTTTTGCTACCAAATGGAGTTTTCCAATGGAAACCCAAGCCTGAAGCCCTTGATTTGTCCAGGCTTCCCACTACCATTAGAAACTGGATTGATTGGCAAGTGTAGCGGTTTAAGGAGTGCTAAAATCATTGCTGTGCATCCTTCAAGATGTTATTCAGCCACGTACGAACCTGACCGCAGTAAGCTATAACCCCCCCCCTGCTTGTCCTGGCCCCCACATCGCGTCTGTCACATTGATGTGATGGGACAGGCAGAACAACTCGCAGGGGTCGAGTGGTACAACAGCCAGGCTTGGGCGATGGGGAACTCTGCAGAAGACTGAAGTGTGTGTTGGTGCGGCTGATGGTTTGGTTCGATAAAGCTCAGCGAGACATATTCAGTTAAAATTAACTCATTTGCCTTGAAAACGAGCTCTTGTTTTGAGCCCAGGGTGGCCGACGTGGTCCCTGGGTAAAATGTGGTGTATCTCGATTGCCGATAGCTATCTTCTTTTTGTAAGGAGATATTTACCGAGCGAGAATAGCACAAAGTAGGTGGTAAGGTAGAACAGTTGCTACTTCTTTGCCACTCTGAATAGATTTTTACATTAGACAATACCTTTTTGTGATACAATTGGCGAGGATGGATATGAGTAGAAATACAGTCCATGTTTCTTTTTTCTTTTGATTTATTTTTTTTTTCCATTATTTTGGATTCCATGATTTTTTGCGAGGACAGGTTAGTTTGAGCGACAAGACTGCCTGCTTGTTGGAAAGCCCTCTTTCTCTTCTAAAAGGAGTAATTCTTCATAGTTTTCCTTGTTGCCAAGTATTGCAATGGCTGCAGTAGACCTTAGATGCCCATTTCGCCCCGGCGAATTTACTGTGTGTTCTTTGTTGGGTGGTGTGACCTACTCAGAGAGGAGCGTAGTTCTTATCCCTCAGTCACCATATGTTCGCAGCAATAATCATCATTTTCCGTAAGTGTCAGTATTTGGTCTGTTGTGCAGACATGGTATTTTATTGTCTCTGATACAGTTTTTATTAAGCCGCTGTGGAAATGGTGAGGGTTTCACGGTAGAGATGGATGTGTGTAGGCGGGACTGCTTCATCACGGACCATATATCATTGTTAACTTCTTAAATATTTTTGATGCTTGTATACCAAATAAAATCACAGTTTGTCACTTGGCACGTGTTTAAAAAAAAAAAAGGGGAGAAGTTGTCTATAAATGGCGCTGCTGTTGGTGTGTCGCACAGCTTTGCGCCTACGTGATCCCCGGTTCAGACCCCTCTTCAGTGCCGCAGGGCGTGATTCGGGCTGAATCCACAATATTGCCATTTATTTGGCTGCCAGCAGTGCCAAGGCAGGGCATTGAGACTGGGTCTCGCTCAGAAGGGATGCTGCAGATGCACGCGGCAGGAGCTGCGCCTCGTGCCAGGGCTTTTCCTTTGCTGTAACGCTCAGAAAATTCTGCGTTGGACACCTTGAAGCTAAATATCGGGATGTACTTAGGATGAGGACGTAAAATATCCTGCATGCTCCTCCGTCGGTGTGTATTTCTGAGCAAGCTGCTGCCTCGCCTGGCTTTGTGTAGACAGCTAAATATGCTATATAAACTGCTAAATATGACAGCAAGGGATGGGAGGAAAAGAGGCAATTATAATTCAAAGTTCTATTGTGGCCTTTTTCCTTTTGTGTGTTCGTATAGTATATAAAATTCCTTGTGCGTTCTGTTTAAATTCTGGGGGGTTTATCTGACCTTTCATTCTCTTCCTATACAACTGCCTTTCCTTTAATAGAATTACATAAATTACTGTCATCGAATTCTGCCTGCAATTACTTTGTATCAGTCAACCTACTGCTTTTGTGTGTATCTGCTTTCATCTCATTAGCTGTTGTACGGACGAATTATGACTTGTAGGTAGTTGACTGACTGGCTGTCAGGTGATTCCTTTGTATACGGAAGGTATTTGGCTGGTAAAATGTTAATGTAAATATTTCAGCATCAGGCAGGTTACAAAATTGCTGGGGTTTGTATTGACAAGGGTGTTTCCGTGCTAAGGGATATGCCCTGTAAAAGAAGAAAAGTGTGTAAACAGGTTAAACAAACCAAAGTATTGTGAATAAAATGATTCTGGAAAACTGGAAGTCAAGGAAACGGGGTATTTTCCTGGTAATGCACGTTCAGAAATGCTGAAGGCTGCATACTCAGGACCTTGCCTAATTTCCAGCTTATTGGATATTGCTATTAAGAGCCCAAGGGCAATTAAAAAAAAATCCTCAAAAAAATAGCGTGTCACAGGAAATTACATGAACTGCTGCTGTGTTAGTGTTTGATTTTTTTTCAGTTTTTTTTTTTTTTTTACATTCTCCCCTCCTCAACTAGTTGGAAATTGCTAACTCCCTTTCACTGTTATCATCCCTTCACTCATACACAGATTTTCAGATGAAATCTCTTTGCAATGCGAGTCCATGTTATTTTCCAGCACTCGTATGGAAGCGCAGTTGGGGTGATTGCAGCTCATTGTCCTTTTGTGCCACAGTATTCACATTACTGTTACAGAAATCAATTGTTTTTTTTGTTTGGGTGGTGGAGGGAGGGGCCTGACAAGCTAATTTCTGGAGTTTAATCAGCTGTAGGATGGATTTTTTTAAGTAAATAACTTGTGTCTATGGTTGTGCATTGGAAGCTAAGGTAAAGGTAAGCCATAAAAGTTTCGGTCCCCTGAAAATGAGGTTGGCAGGGAGGAGAAGGACAAACTAACCAAAACATTCTTCACTTAAACCACTGGATTTCTGTTTGCCAGTTCCAAACTTTCTTATGCAGATTTTCATTTGTTTGTTGTTTCACATTGATTTTCGAAGTAAATTACGTAGATTCCGTTAGGTTGCTTTTCAGATGTTATTTCCGAAGAATTGAATAAAAGCTAGTTTTCGCAATTGTGCACATAACGCAGTTGCCCAAAATAGCGCTGATGCAAGTGGAAACAATAGCTCTTGTCTCCAGAATAATGGAAGTCCTTGATAAAATTTTAGTATCTTAAGATACCGCTCTGTGCATCTGTTGCTAAAGTCATACGGTCTCGTGGGCTTCCACCAGCCAAAATCCCAAAGAGCAGCAGCTTAATTTCAGCATCCCAAATCAACTTGAACCTTTTCATCTGTCTGGTGAGTGCGTGGGCTTTATTTGAAGGCAAGAAGCAGAAGGGAGATGCGATCGGGTGGCCGCTGATGTGTTGTGATATGGTTAAGGCTGTTCCTCACGCGTGTTGTCAGGGAGGAAACACGTGATGCTCATGTTTGTTTTGGAAAGGCTTCCCTAAATTGCAGCGGTGCTCGCTTTGTTTGAGTGCACCGGTACAGCGTGTTTAGGCAGGACACTCGGTTTGGTGGTTCTGATGTGCACGCGCGGTTGATTTAGACTTGATTCGTATACATTGTCTAAATACCCGTCTCATGATACTTGCCTGAGTGTCGCCACATAAGGTTTATGGCAGTTCTGTAGGTCTAAATACATTAAATAAACTAGACTGTGTGAATTTTCATGAACAAGGCAAATCTTCAGATAAAGATGGTTTTGACCTGAGCATTAGTGGGTTTTTCACGACCAGTCTGGCTCATACTGTTATTGTGGTATCGCGTATGTTTAAATATTTAATGGAGTTTAAGTTATTTTTGTGTATTTTATTTCTACTACATCTACTGAGGTCTTTGTTGCTGTGGATGCTAATGATCAAAAGCATTCTCAGGCTTTTCTGGCCTTAAATATTTAGCCAGGGGAGTTTGTTTTCCTGAGATTCTTGTGTTAATATAACAAGAGCCTAAAGCTAAACCAGTAGAGGGCTGGATTTCGTAGAAATCCCTACTGGTTTTAGAGCGCTTTTTCCAGACAAACACTTGGGGTTAAACTGCCGGGGAAGCAGATGCCAGTCTGCAGATATTAAGAGTTAATATCTCTTGAGATGTGTTCGTTCTCTTAAGGAGCTTCCAGCCCCCAGCGAGGCTCCTCGTCAGCGAGATAAGAGGGGCGGGCGAGGGTGGTGGGCAGCGCCTTCGGGCACGGCGTCTGTCTTGCGTGGAACCAACTGCAACCGCTGAACTCGAACCCCGTGTCGTTGGGATAGCGGCTGTGACTTTGGGTAGGTTTCCGTAGCTTCTGAGCAGGTTCATTTGGTGGACAATAATTGTGTTGCAGAGCATCCAAGGGAGTCAACTACAAGAAGGAGTTTGGGGGGAGCAAAAACTTTACTGATTCCTCCCAGCCCAAGAAAAGACTGTGTCCTTATCCTCCTCGTTTTACCTCCCATCTCTGCCGAATGATGAGAGAGTGTGTGTTTGTGCGTGTATATATACACATATATACGTGTGTGTGTTTAGTTGTTAGTTGGCCTTCAAGGATTGAAAAGATTGTAAAGTTGGTTTATCAGCATTAGACGAGCTGCTATGTACGTATGAAAGTTCCATTGCTATTAAGTTGTTTTCAACGAGAGTTTAACAAGAGTTTTAAAAATATATATATTAATTTTCTCACCTTTTCCCAGGTAAAAGAGGTTTTAAATGGCTTCTACCTTGGTATACCTTGGTTTCAGATCTGATACTCAAATGGCAAAAAGGAAAAAGACTTTCTCATTGGTTTTCATTCTTCTGTTTTTCTGTGGTACTGCTTTATTGAGGAAATTTCAGGTGAAGTAGCCAAGTGCATTGTTAAGCCAATGAAATTTCCCTGCTTAACAAAGGTAGAGTTTTATATACACTAGCATATTTTGTTTGGGAATAACATTTGGTGCTATTTAAGTTTGGTGTTCAGACAACAAACCTGGATTTCTGACACTGATGAAATAAAAATCTTTGAGTGTGACCCAGTTTGACAGCAAACTAGCCAGCAACAGGCATTATCCCAAGTAGACCATGAGCCCATGTCTGATGAAGCCTGATTTCTTATGGTTTTGTGGTTTGTAATTTAATTTTTTCCATGATTGGGGCATCTAAAGTTTTTTTTTTTTTCCCCCTCTTTCTTTCTTTGTCTGTTGGGTTTGGGGATTTTGGTGGTTCATTGGGTTGGGTTTTTCTGCGTCTAATGAGGTACTAATGCAAGCGGCAGTGTCTCCTTAACTGAGGAGGGTGTTTGCAGTGTGTGTTCACCAATTTCCCAGGCTCTACCTCCTTGGTCAGCCTGGCCGAATGCCACCGATGGGTCTAAGCGTGGCTTTCGATGGAAAATCCTCCTTCCCCTAGGAAACCATGCTGAAGATAGGATCAGAAGAAGGATGCAAAAGGGAGACAGAAGCAATAACATAGGGTGCATGAGGTTGCTTTTTTGCCTGTCTCCAGCAAAAGGGTACAGAAATGCTGGGGTAACCATTGAGGCACCCAGTGCTCTGGCTGGTGGTGGGATTTGAGGAGGGAAGTCCTCATGTATGGAGCTGGGTGTTGTTTCCCTCACCTTGAGAGTCTGATGTCATTAAATTTTTTTATCACTTCTAATAATAGAAAAATACTTATTTCCTAGCTGGCCCTTAAATGCCTTTTAGTGGATTAGTTTGAATCACATCAACTAAGAGCTTGATCATCTGCCAGAATTGGGCCAAAGCCTTGTAAATTAATGAGCTCAAGGTGATTAGTACAGGTTTTGGTGCTTTGGACCATGCACCAAACTGTTGCCGTGCAAGGTGTGTAGCATTGTATGTCTGCCACTCTTTTTTCCCCCTTCTAATTCTTATTCTGTGAGGGCGTTTGCCTGGCTCAGCAGACAAAATAAATGCGAAGAGCTCTGTCTCATCCCACTGAATGAAAACTATATTGAGGTTCCAAAAAGTAGGATCAACGTTATAACCACTGCTTTGTTATAGGGACGCTTATTGCTGTCATAATTCTGACTCTGATCTCAATTGAAGACTGTTGTGTATTTAGCAGGCTTGGATCTGGTATCCATTCACAGGCCGTGTTACGGGAAGAGGTTTTATAATCTTGCAGCAACACTTCCGTGCTGCTGTTGTGAGTGGAAAAATGTCTTTGTACAAACATGTTGGTATATCTGTCGTGTAGTGCTGTGGAAGCTACACAGAGCTTCTGTGGACACCAGCACATCCTACGGATTAGCTGTTGACTGTTAGTGAGTCCAGTTACTCAACAGGGCAAGTTCTGGTGATGTCTTTGGCACGCTCATTATCTGTTTTTCTCATTATCTGGATTTTTTAAAAAATACAGTAGTGAAAACCTCTTGCATTTCATAAGCTCCCAGGCAGCTTCAGATGGTGGAAAAATGATGTGCGCTGGATATCCAAATTCCCTCTGGCGTTTGTGGTCCAATGAGAGTTCGATGAATTTGGCAGTGGAGGCTCACATTTCCGAGGCTCATCCCGTACCTCTTGCTTGCATCCGGCATCTTCAGGAACAGAGAGCATTTTCAGGCCATTTGGTTGAGTTTTGTCCCATTTGGTCTAGAATAGTCGATAACTGTGTTCGTTGATGCCAGCCTTTGTCTTCACTCTGTTTTTCTCTCTGATCAGCATCCATTCTGTATAATTGCTTTTCCAGGATCTTTACAATCCCCTTCTTTTCACGCATGTCTGAAAACGGTTTACATTTGTTGGCTATCATAAGCTTTCTTGAGGGAGGATTATTTTCAAGGTGATTTGTCTTGAAATGATTGCGCGTGCTTTCAGCAGCTGTCAACAGCATCTGGCAGGGCTGGACCACCAGTTAGCAGTCTTAGCTAGATCTGTCTGAGCGCCATTCATTTGTTGGATTTTTCTCATTGTTCTCAAGCATTTCAAGTAAGACTTTAATATCTGCTTGCTCTTTTCAAATCCAAAATACCTGCAGGTCTGCGTCAGTCAACTTGGTATTTCTCGGGGCACCATGTCTCACAACAGTTCCATTAAAATTGGTTGATTTTTCAGGAGCGAGGCTGTAACTGTGGTCTCCAGTGGGGCCCTAAGTCTCCTTGTACCTCTGGGAGGTATATTTATTTTTGTCAGTCCTTGGTTGCCCTGTCTGCTGGGGTTTCAGGTCCATCTTGTTGAACTCGTTGAACGTGGGACATATTTGAGGTCCGTGCACGACTGTGCGTGCAGCAGCTGCCGTGTGCTGCTGGGTGTCTGGAAAAGCTGCTAGGTGCCGTTGAAATGTTAGCCAAGTCATGGGTCATGGACAGACCTTGCGAGACATGAGACTTGGCTGTATAATACAGCACTTTCTGTGTCATCTGAAATTTTGGTGGTCCTTTGACGCTTAAAATGACACACTGAGATTGCTTGAAGAAAGTATCACCAGATCTTTGGCCATCTTTCACTGCCGTTGCTGAGCCCTGCATATGCACCCACCAAGACTGGTCCTTCAGGGGTGGTATCCTGCACAGCTGATGCTCGGGGACAGCTGGATGATAACAGAGTGCATCTGTGCAGGTAAAATGCTGTTCAAGTTAAGCAGCCATTGGCCTTGGCGTGAGTTGTAACATCTACTTTGCAGATTCTCTCCAAATCTGACCTGTAATCATACTCCTGACTTAATTGTGGTTAAAACTTCCAGGTGTCTGTAGCCATCAAAAGACCCAGAGCCCTGGGGCTGTTCAACCTGGAGAAGAGAAGATTGAGGGGGGATCTCATCAATCCTTATCGATATCTAAAGGGCGGGTGGCAAGAGGATGGGGCCAGACTCTCTTCAGTGGTGCCCAACAACAGGACAAGGGGCAACAGGCACAAACTGGAACACAGGAAATTCCATCACAACATGAGGAAAAACTTCTTTCCTTTGAGGGTGGCAGAGCACTGGCACAGGCTGCCCAGAGAGGTGGGGGAGTCTCCTTCTTTGGAGGTATTCAAAGCCCACCTAGATGCGTTCCTGTCCAACCTGCTCTGGGTGGTCCTGCTCTGGCAGAAGGGTTGGACTGGATGATCTCCAAAGGTCCCTTCCAACCCTGCCCATTCTGTGATTTTGTGATCAAAACTGGTTGTCAGTGGTGTTAAGATCCAGACGATTCCTCGTAATTCAAAACAAATAGTAACTCCTCTGTCTCCAATTGGAGTTTGAGGTTACGTCTTCTGCCCCATGCCACGTGGTCCATGTTTGGGAAATGAGCGGCTGGGCAGGCGTGTCCCGTGGCAGGCAGATCTGAGCTGGTGGCTTGCTGCCTGCCGCTGTTTTGAAGTCGCTCTGCGTCTGTCTGCACTGAGTTAAATACAGCCGCGGTATGTGAGAGCCCCCACTGTACACTCTTCTACGCCTGTAGAAGCCGACAGTGTGATAAGACGGTAACCGTGCCTTGAGTGGGACATATATATATTTCTACTAACCCTGAGGGCAACGTTGTAAAAATGCTCTTGTGTTTCCAGTTTAGCACAGGAAGCTCATTTTTGGCTTCATTTAATATTACTGCTCAAACTGGCAGGGAATCAGAAATTCGGTTGCATGACATCATATCTCTGGCCCAGCAGCATGGCTTGGAGCTTCACAGAAACCAACACCCCCCTCCGATACTACATCAAAAACTGAAATATCCGTGCAAGTCTGTCACGACAAGAGAAGGTTGTATGGCATGGTTTTTATTTCTGGCAAAATTTTCTGAGCTGTTGCAATGCCCCCGATTCCGGAGTACGACAAGCGCAAGGGGTGAAGTTATGGGGTTTGTGCTCTGGGGGTGGGGACCTGCCCCGTCCCCCTCCGACGATGAAAATTCACCTCATCTCCTGCTGCGGTGCCTCCGTTTTTGGCCTGTGTCTGCCGATTTACTCCAGAATTGTAATCATAAAGATTGCACGTGTTTCTGCTTAGGCTAAAAAAAAATTTTAAAAATTAAAATCGATCTGGCTGGCAATTAAACACGTGTACGGGTTTAGCTTGCAGGAGTTGTAGCTACTTTGTTTCTGGTGTTAAATAGATTTTATTTTATTTTATTTTTTAGCTGAAAAAATATAAAGTAAAGACTTAACCCACTGATTGTTTTGTTTTCTCAGGTGAATGATTTCCATGGCGGCAATGTGCAAAGTTTTAGGTTTTTATAGTGGGTGGATCTGGAGGAAACAAATCACTTTTGGAGGGGTGAGACCCTATTTTATTTTTTTGGCTTTCCTGATGGTCTTATTGCATATGGGAGAAGGTATGGATATGGGTAGAGAGTAAATATAAGAGAAGACTCTACAAACTTCTATCCAGTATTTTTTTTCCTTCATTTTTCCAACATTTTTAGCTTGAGCAATCCTCTTTCCCCCCCCAGGAGCGTACATAGAGTAATAGGAGTCCACTTGTTCTGGAGGAGTCAGCCCTGGTGCCCATCTTCCAGCGTAAACAAAGCTGTAGCAGAAAGCGCAGACACCCGATCGGCCGCGGAAACCTGTTTTCTAATTAATTCCTGATGCTCCTCACACTGCCGTATAACTTTATAAAGAGTTCAGAGAGATACTGTTCCCCCGGTTCGGGAGGCTTGGTTACTGCGCGCCTTATCCCGCCCCATCTCGGCAGGGATGGATTTCTTGGGTTACCCGTCCCTTCTCTGCAGAAAGGTATATTTTTTTAAAGCGTTTGTAGTATCGCGTGGACAAGGCATCTTGGCGGATGGTGGGCGAAGAGCGGGATGATTTCTTGGTGCCGGACCCCACAGCACGGCTTTGTCTTCAGCGCTTGGGTGAGTGGGGCGTGAGCCAACTATTTTTAGCGCGTATTCGTCATTGTGTGTCTCGGAGCTGTGGCTGCAATTATGAGCTCACGTGTAAAGCGGCGGTGGGTGTGTAGGAGGTGCCGGGTCCAGGTGGGCGCCCCAAATCTCTGTGGGAGCACAGCTGAGCTGGCGCCAGTCTTCCCTCTGGCTCTGTGGGAGGACGCTTGTCTCACCAGGCAGTGCTGTAGAAGCCCGACAGAACAGGTACCTGAGGGTCAACAGAAGGCTTTCTGCTCACCCAAATGTCATTGCATCCAGCCCCAGAGGAAAACAGAGCAGGTGAAATGTCTCCTTGTGGGAATTTTTCAGTGGTGCCCAGTGACAGGACAAGAGGGAATGGGCACAAACGTGACCATAGGCAGTTCCATCTCCACCTGAGGAGGGCCTTCTCTGCTGTGAGGGCGGCAGAGCAGTGGCACAGGCTGCCCAGAGAGGTGGGGGAGTCTCCCCCTCTGGAGCCATCCCAAACCCGCCTGGACGCCGTCCTGTGCCACTGCTGGAGGTGCCCCTGCTCTGGCGGGGGGTGGCACTGGGGGAGCTCCAGAGGGCCCTTCCCACCCTGAGCGATCTGGGATTCTGGGATTCCTGGTTTCCATGTGGTTTTGGAGTTAGCAAGGCTTTACGCTCCAATGTAGAAGCAATGTAGACTTCCACCAAGGGGAATGTTGAGGGTGTAACCCCTGAGGTAACTGCACGTTTTTCAGCTTGTGGACTTCTACCAGCCATCCCTGTGAACCAATGCCAGGCTGGAGTGGGAGCTGTGCCTGTGCCGTGAGCGTCCTTGTGTGGTGCTGTCCCAGCCGATGGCTGGGCATGATGCTTGGGCGAAGGAGGTCCAGGGGCCCCTAACTGAGGGAAACTTGTGTGTGGCCACCCCTTGCTGGCCTTCTCTTGGCCCACTTCATCCACGGGTGTAGGTGTAGCCCCCATGTATTGGGGAGTGCAGAATCCATGGGCAAAGCTTTCTGTTGACGTAATAGTACATATATCTATGCACATGCTCATATATATGTCTATGTATAGTACCTTGCTGCACAGGGTACTGGCCGTTTATTGAAAATACAGAAACAAGTGCGAGAATTCTCTAGATAAGCATTATTTTATTATTATTTTTTTATTAACCCAGAATTCTTAACCCGACTGAGTTATTTAGGGAGAATAACTACTGGAAATGGGATCCACCAGTGAAGGAATCGTGGATAACAAACTGGTCTTCATAGCCAAAAAAAAAAAAAAACCAAATATGAAAGGGGAGTGGGGATGGGGTGACTCCTCAAAAATTGTATGAAAAGCTTGAAGGTACTGAAGAGGAAGGTTCTCTGGTCATGGTTCTCTGGTCCATTTGGAGGTGGCAGGTGTTGGGGTGAACGGGCAGCTGATGGGGAGCCTCACCGGCTTGGCACTGTTCCTTCCAGCTCCTGTGGCCCCTGCCCAGGATGAGGATAGATAATTATCGCCACCAGCAGTTTTATTGGAGAATCTTGCTGTCTATTTATAGTGCTGGTTTGCTCCGTAATATAGTTTCACTTTTTAACGTTCTTTTTCAAATGTCTGCCTTGCATCAGTTGTTTGAGATATTTATGGGTAGTGCATGTTTCCCTTAAAAAGAGAATAGAAATGCCTTTTTTCTTTAGTTAGAACCCAGCATAGATTTAAGCATGTAGATGATTTTACAGCCAGTGACTTGTGACATAATTAGACATTACGGAAATTAAATCAGTCTTTCAGTGCCAAAATGTGTATCTGGTGGTGAGTGCGGTGGGGGCGATCATAGACACTGTCGAGTAATCTGTGTTTTATCTATAATATTCTTGGAAAGGCCATCAATTGTTCCTATATGAACCTTGGCCTGGCTTAATTTTTTGCGAGGTCTCCATTACATATAAAAGAGAAATTAACTAAAACAGTGCCATAGAATGCAATTTGGAATTCCTCTTATCAGGCATGTTCTCATGTGTCCTTTGGACCAGTAAGAATTTTGAATTATTAGTCCATTTCCTAGTTAGCCTCTCTGTTGGCTTTAGGAAGTAAAATACTATCATACTTTATTCTAGGCTGATCCAAATTTTTTTTTGTTTTTTTTTCTTTTTTTTTTTTAAGGTTTTCAGCGACCTGTAAAATCTTTTGAATAAACAGTTCTTACTAGGGCTTGACTTATTGACTGGTTTGGGGGTTTTTTTTGGGTGTCTTTGTTTTCCAATAATGGGTTTGGCCTGGTTGTGCTATAGATCTTGCACTGGCCGTGCCGACCCGTGGGCAATGCTTTGTTAACGCAAAGGAGCCTTCAGCCTTTAGGAGATGGTTTGTCAATGCTTAGAGATATCTTTGCTAGGGAAGAAGTCTAATGAAATATAATGATATTGGCTTGGTGCTTCAGTTGGGAGGCAAAACTGTACGAAGTTTCAGTTTAAATGTTTGAAGGAGAATTGTTTTATTTAATCTTAAATATTCACTGGTAAAAATATAGCAGCGTTATTGTAAAAAGACAGTAGTGTTGTGGCTATGATGGTGGAGTGGCTTTGTTAGAAGCCTATTTTCTCCCAAGGCTGGAGGAAGAGTTGTCCTCTCTGGGTCATTATTTGTAGTGGTATATACTTACTGTCAGCGATGGAAGCAATTGTCAGAAAAAGGTCAATTTTAGAGAAATTAGGATATGAAGAGCAGTGTATTTTCAAGTCAGATCAACATTTTACTGATCAGACATGGATTCCTCAAGAAGTTGGGGGTAGGACCGAGAGTGGAGATCAGGTCTAATGAAAACCAGTAAATCATGGTCTTCCAGCAGTGAAAATGTCAGCGGTGACATAATGAAAGCTATATATTGTGGCCTGTGGAATGCCAGATGATTCATGTGTGAAAATTAAGCAACTGGTTAAATCAGGGGGGCACATTTTGAAAACTACATCTGTTTTTAGCGTGTTCTGTAGGTGAGTGTTTACGGCAGATGAGTTGGAGCATGATTTTGAGGTATTCTCCAGCTATGTTGAAGATAACATCTCTTAGCTGGCAGACACTTGAATTACTGATGATACACCATAAACACTCTGTACCTTGGGAAAGTGGACTTTCTAATGCCAAGATGATGAGGTGTTTGGATCTAGCAAAAGGCAGAGCAGACGAAGAGATAAACGAAGGAGCAGAAGAGTCTGCAATGAAGCTTGATCTTCAGGAGGTGAGAGGTTTGATGGAGCAGAATGAAGATGGAGCAGATTGAAGATGGAGCATGAGGTCTGCCTTAGCTCCCTGTTACTTATAATCAAATGCGTTATTTAAGATCATAATTAATACTTGCCATCCAGTGAACTGATGATGTTAAAGCGCCCCAGCTGAATGAAATGGGCTCTGGCAGAGATGACAGTGCATCAGGTGGTGGGTAGAAGGTGTTAACAGAGGTTCTAGGGCAAATGCACAAGACATCAGGATGTGGGGCTGGTTACGGCTGAAGACAAAGAGGGGATGAGGGTATCAAAAGCCTGCAGAGGCTGTGTGACCACTCTGCACGGGAGCCTGCCTCAGCTGGGCTTATCGGAGGTACAAGACTGAAGGGGTGACAACTCCTACATTGCAGAGATGCTCCAGGTCGGACAGGGCTTTGAGCAACCTGGTCTAGTGGAAGGTGTGCCTGCCCATGGCAAGGGGGTTGGAACTATGGATGATTTTTAAGGTCCCTTCCAACCCAAACCATTAGGAAAAAAAAAAAAAAAAGCTTACTAATACCAGGTAGGGATTATGCTTTAATTTGTGTACCAGAGATTGGTAAAGTTGCCGAGCAATACATACTGACCCAGTGTGACCAGCTGCAAAATGATCTATGGAGGCACATGCTCCAGTGTACTCCGGTGAAGCAAGCCAAGCGAGACCCCTACACAGGGGCACCCCTGTGAGTGGGGCCACAGAGGCAGGAGGGCAGACCCATTACCTTCTGCCTTGTCCTTATTTTCTTATGGGATGTGGTAAAATTGTTCAATGAATGCGGTTTTCTCTCCATCCTGGACAACCCAAACTCCTCACACCCCAGCTGCTCTTCCTTTTCTCTGCTGATTTGGGTAACATCCACCCCGATGTCCCGGCTCCCAGGCTCCTGCTTTGGTGTGCTTCACTCTCCTGATTTTTGTTTGTTCTGTTTTTACTACCAGAACCTGGGTTTACCTCTTATGATGGGCACCAGGTGGTGGTCCCATGACTCTCAGGATCTAGCCCACAGAGTCATCATGTAAGGCCCCCTGTGGCCATACTGCCCCCTTCATAGAATTAGAGCATGGTTTAGGTTGGAAGCGACCTTGAAGATCATCGAGTTCCCCCCCCCCTGCCCTGGGCAGGGACACCTCCCACCAGCCCAGGTTGCTCCAAGCCCCGTCCAACCTGGCCTTGAACACCTCCAGGGATGGGGCAGCCACAGCTTCTCGGGGCAACCTGCCCCAGGGGATCACCACCCCAGATATTAGGAAAAAAAATCTTCCTATCTGATCATAATCTTCCTCTTAGCCGTTTTTTAAGTTGCTTTATTCATGTATGCATTTTTTCTGCCATGAGACAAAATGAATGTATGAATGTAATTTTGTTATTTTCAGCAAATATCAGCCAGAGAAACGTCACAGTTTCGCGGAGATTCACTTTTTCTATGCTTGTGCACTGCTGCTATTTGAAGCTAGCCATGCATTCACACGGTAAATAACCCATGAGCTCCAGGTGATTATTTCTGGTTGGTGAAAGTAACAACTGGGGAAGAAAAAAATAAACAATCAGAAAACAAACAAAAAATCCCCAAACAACTGCAAAAACAACAAACATAATTTTCTGGCATTGCTTACAAACGACTAGGTCTGTTTTTGTGAGAAATCCAGGAGGACGAGGGCCTGGGTTTGTGCTTGCAGTGATTTTAATGCAGCAGCATTTACCTCTGTGCTGTATCTTGGTTTACTGTCATTAAAAAAGAACAAATATAAATATATGCATTAGCTTTATGACATGTTAGCAGATAACTAATGATCATGGGAATGCTTCCCTGTTTAACTGTGTCTTATATCAACAGTATTTTTGATGAGGAGGTTGCGTTAAGCCCGTATCCTTGCTCAGGCGATTTGGATGCAGTAAAATGGACGAGTGATTGACAGTGATTAGCTGTAAGTGAAGTGTAGGGAGGGTACAGGGAGACGTAGGGAGAGCTTGTATGAAAACCAAATGAAAAATTAAATGCACAAGGAAACCGGTACAAGAGGGAATGGATATATCTGCTTTAGTCCTGGTGTTTTCACTTAATTCACTTTATAAGCAGTCGCCTCCAAACTGAGCTCTGAACAGCAAAGTGGTTCGGACCTCTTTAGCATCAGGAAGATGAATTAAAACTGGCGTTAATTCAGCTTGCGCTGTGAGTAGCGCATACCAAAGCACAGCAGAGTGCACTGCTCTGGCAGACTCTGTCTGGGTCCGGTCACAGGACAAGTTCCCCTGTAACTGGTACTGGCATGAACAAGGGTGGGTGATGGTCCCAGAGGAGCTTTCTGCCGGAGCAAAGGGTACAGAGCTTTCTGTAGGGAGGCACGTGTGCCCTGCGGCTCAGCTTCCCAGGCCACCTATGTGCAGACAGGTACCGGGGAGCACACCGAGGTGTCTCCATCTCGGAAACGTCTGCTGAAACCCATCGGTGTGATGTTGGAAGCTTGACACGGTCACGGGAGTGGTGGCTAAAACGAAGATGGCATTTTACAGCCATCACAGTGGAGATGAGCTTTTTCTTTAAATCGGCTTCCCGCCCCCCCCAACAAGTTAGAAAAATAAAGGAATTAAATGGCTTTTTCTGGGAGGACAAGTGCCAAATAATTAATTGGCCACTGAATTCAAATAACACTTGAAAGCCCTGTAAAGCAGAAGGGGGGGGTGGGGGGGTGGGGGGTGTTTGTTTTGGGTTATGCCAGGTTTTGTTTTTCTGGAAAAGCTATTGAAAATCTGAATGAATTAATGATGGTAGTGTTTGTTTACTCCATGGATTAACTAGACAGGTGGAAGAACACTAATTGGTCAGTTCTGATTTGGGTTTCTTTTATATGACTTTAACGATACATAGCTTTTCTAATGTTTCTACTGAATAAAATATGCATAAAAATTGGAGGGGTAAAACTTAACGAGAAAAGTATTTGGATTTCAGTATCACGTGATAGAAAACATGAAACCAGATTGATTTTGCTCTTTTAATGGAACTAATTATGGAAATTTCTGCAAAGGGAGAGTCTGTTATAGTCCTTGTAGAGCAAAGGGTTGGCAGTATAAATAAAAAACAGTGCAAGAGAAAGGTCTTATTTATTCTGCTGTCCAGACCAGGTTTTGGATGCCACCTCTGACCCAGTTAGATGTGGATGCACACAAATATGAGCTACTTTTTTCTATCGAGAGAAAAATGAGAACGAGATACTTATCTAAGGGATTTTTGTGCTGAGTTCAGTTCGTTGTTCATTGAACTTTATGTAGGTGCCGAAAGCGCATAGCTGGGGACGGTCAGCCCATGCCCAATTATTTCCCCGAGGGTTAGCTGCCGACATCGGTGCGGCGTCTTCTGCAGCCTGGTTTGAGATGTGCTCTTTGGAAATGACCAAAAGCAGCCATTTTGTCCTCAAACGTGTTCCCTCCCTTTGTGGCTTGCTGGTATTTTTTGGTGCATTGTGCCAACGGGAATTCACGCCTGGGTCGGGAAATAAAAAATGGCATGAACTCTGGGTGAACTGCCAGGGGAACAGAGCCCTTCTGCAGCCTAATCCGTGCGGGTCCGGGGCGGGAACAATGCCACCCGGTGTTCATTAACTACTATGTAAATATCTTAAATTGTTTGGGGAAAAATCATGGCACTACAGCGTGAATGGGCAAAGCAAGGGAGTTCATTAGTATCTCGCCCGTCGCGAGGAATAGTAACGGCCCAATCCTGTTTACACTGATTTTGGCGAAAAAGCTCTCATTTCTCATCTGTGGGGGAAAAGCTCAAGTTTTGAATTCGTTCATAATAATAAAATCTCATTTCCCCAATATTGTGTTTTCAGGGCTGATCTCTGAACCTTCTGCAAAGCTTGCGCTGGGTCGATGCCGCGCAGTCTGTGACTCGGTGCCTAATCTAGCATGTCAAATGTGCGGGGTGATGTCCGAGGAGAACTGTCACAAATCGCTCTGGAGAGCTGAGGGGGAAGGCATGGGCAGAGCGAGGACACAATGGTGCAGATTGATGTATGGTTTTATTAAAGCACAGTTTGTTGCATGACGGACAAGCGCTTCGGCTCACTCTTTAACGTCTTCGGCGGTGTTTAATACAAGAAGTTTCTTGTTGTCAATACTTTTGGTACAAAAGGGTGAACCAAGCCTTGCAGGCAAGTGGGAAAAAAATAACTATTTTCATTTGAAGATGCCCTTTTCACCAATTAGATTTTGGGATGTCACTAAGCTGTTTTTTTTTTTTTAATTTGGCCCGAGCATGCTTGGTTAATTGGGTAGAACTCATTTTTGTAATCAGAAGGGTTGGGTGCTTTGGCTCTTTGCTTTGGTCTCTCCCCAATTATTCTGTCTAACAGTCTCCTTTCACAGCCAGAGCCGTAATCCTGCCCATTTGAAAATGACGGGTTTGTTTGGAGACCTATTTTCCACAAAATCCTACCAACCCTCTCTTGCGATTTTTTTACAACTTGAAATGTTTGTTGCTGTAACACAAATAAGACTGTTCTGTGAGTTTACTCAAGGCTAACCTTAAGGAGTGGTTCCTCTGAGCCTTTAGAAACACCGAGTTTGTGCTGATGATCCTCCTGGTCTCTAAACTGTCCCAATTTTCTAGACTTAATGACAATGTAACCTTAGAAGCTCAGTGGGATCATCTTGTTCTTCTAAAACCGCTGTGTGTATATATCTGCTAGCCTGATGTGTAGACTAGAAAACTATTTTATTGAAGAATCTCATGTCTTGGTTGCAGGTTAGATCATTTGCCAGCCGTCTCTTGGCAAGAATGGGATGCATTCTCCCGTTTTGCTTGATTTCACTTGTCTCATTGGCATCCCTTACTCTTTGGCTACATTTTATTTGGTAACGTGCTGCAGATTTTTTTCCCTTTTTCCTAGCAGATGCATTGCACAGTTGTATCATCAGTGCTTCTCCGTGTTTTAACTGGAACGCTGTTGCTTACTGGGTTAAATGTAAGTAGGAAAGACTGTCCAGGATGATCCCAATTGTGGTTGCCATACCAAGCCTCACCCAAATTTAACTTACTGCATAGGCTCAGGACCTCGTTTTACTTTTCCCAAGGAGAGCACCACCACCCTGCTCACTGCCAGGGCCGTTTTGTGGTGTGGCCACCAACCCTGGACGGGGCATGGCAGCCTCCCTGCCCCAAAACACCCTTCCCCGGGCACGGTGGGGCCGGTTGCACAGAGCCATACACCTCCTTTTTCTACGAGACTCACGGGCAGCTGAAAAGAGCCGCATGCAACACGTGGTCCACAGAAATAGCATCCCTGCCTTGGAGAGAGGAGCCCTTTCATGTCCCCCAGTGAACTTAAATGTTTATTTAGGAAATAATTTACCCCTCCATCTTCCCCTTTGCAGAGGGGCTCAGCCACTGGAACGCGACGAATTTTTTTTTTTTTTTTTTTGCTTCTTATTAGCAGGAAAATCCCACAATCATGCATGGTTTCCTTATCCTCTGTCTGCGTGGAGCCGGGCTGTCTGGGGTCTCCCTGCACATCGAGGTCAGCCCATGTGCCGTGGGACACGGGAGGGGCGAGTGCCAGCTTCCCAACTTCCCAAACTGAGCCGAATCCTGATCTTGCACATCCCGTTGAGTTCAGGGCTCGCTGCCCCTGCTGCCTCCATGGCAAGGCATGCAAAAACCAAGGGGATAAGTCTTGAAATCATTTATTAGATCATCCCTGTCCATCTTGCTGCTAATTCAGAAGAGTTCACAGTCTCGAATGTTACGTGCAATTAAAAAAAACCCAAACTAGTGGTGTCCCTGCACCACTGTGTGTTCTGTATGGTGGAGTGAAATGGGAGTGAATTATGCCTAACTTTGAATATCTCGCCTTCTCAGTCTGACAATTAATTTGCATAAATTGTATTTTCTCATATGAACATCATGGCCTGCCTGATTTTTAAGCCAACTTTTTTTTTTTTTCTGTCACTTATGCCAAATACTAAGTGGCTGAAATACTCAAGTGAAATACATCTGTTTCGTCTCTCCTCTGTGTTTATCTGAAGCCAAACTATCCTCTGGGGATGCATGAATAGAAGTTTTACTGCAACTCATTAAAAGATGAGGGGTTTGTACAGGACCTAAGACAAATTAGTTTCACAAGTCGGGCTGAAAATGTAGGTAATACAGGTTGCAAAGAGAAGCAATGTGCTACTTCTAAAATAATCTTGAAATCACATCTTGTTAGAGATTAAATTGCATCCGAGGGAAGACGGTGTGAGAGGGTACATATTGTACCCCCCTTCGCTTCCCCAGGATGTGGGCTTTTAGCTCAATGAACTACAGGCTTTGTAATTAGCAGCAAGGCGATTAGATCGTCCACATTTCTGGGAGCAATTTGTGCACTAATTGTGTTTGATTGTTTAATTACTCTTGCTTATGGTAATTGAGGAGAGGTAGCAAACCCCTTCGCAAGAGCTCCTACAGGTTCCTTAGAAGCTGCATGTGCTTCACTACATCCCATGTTATCAGGAGTAACATACGTTTAACCATTCCCAGGGCCAAAACACAAAGAAAATTCTCTAAAAGGCAAGTGGAAAGAACCTGGATTTGATGGCAATTCAAATGAATTTCCAATTTTGTTCAAAAATTTTCTGACGTGTGTGGTAGGAACCAAAAGGTAGGAAATAAACAGAATAGACAAAAAAAAAGAAAAAGTAAAAAAAAAATGAGCAGGGTAGAGGTGGAGGGGGACAAAATTGAAATTAGAGCTGGTGAAGTTGCAAATAGTCTCTGGGATCGCTGTCCAGGATCCTGCACATCTGGTAGGTGGGAAACCTTCCATTGCAATTCAGATTTGTCTTTGGACCGTGATGACGTGGCACAGAGAGTTGGGGTTTAGTTTTTTGAAGCTGTAGAGAGGCAAATAAGTACATATATTGTAGGTTCAGTAGTGGAAACTCCAACCTATGCGGACTGGAAGAAAGGCAGGAGGAAACCTAAAGAACAGTGAATTAACTCTTGCGATTGTTGGGAAAGTCACATTGGTGATGTGCATAAGGAGGAACTACTGTTGGGTAGACTTTGCATCCAGGAACAGATCTTCCAGCATTGTCACACTGGTTGTAGCTCCTTTGATGCTATTTATCACTGACAAATAATCGTAATGTAGTAGAAGGATGGTCCAGCTGACCTTGCACAGAGGAATTTGTTAGAGCAAATTACTCGTGCTGTGGTTTCTGCAGTTTCTCACAGATGTTGCTGCTTTGGCATGCTGTGCTTGATACTTTAGGGCTGATATGTCTACTGCCTGCTGAGAGGGAGCTTTTGTTTGCTTTTACTATTTTATCTATCTGAAAGAAGTGTTGCTTTAGGGCGCTTTGAGACGGAGGTTCTTACAAGTGAAAGAGGTAAGAGAAAATACCTTCAAGATGAAATGAGGTAGTAAGCTATAACACTTGGAGATGTGGCCCAGGCAGTGAGGAGGAACATGGGGCTGAGGTAGCAGCAGAAGTTATCCCAAGCATCAGAGGTGCCAGGCAACCTTCATCTGCATCAGACATCCAAGGAGAGTGGGGCAATACTTCATCTCTCGTGGGATGGAGGTGGTGGGGCACTGAACACTGCAGCACTTGTTGAACTCACACGAGGAGGAGGACCACAGAAATGCCTACAAACCAGGAATTCCTTCATGCCTGGCTTTGGCCAAATGGTTGTATGGGAAGATTTGCTGTCCAACTCTTTTCTTTTCTCCTGAAATGCTGCAACATTTGCTGCAACCTTGCAGCCAGCAGCAGCCCACCTTGTGGCCATCAGTGAGGACCACCTAGCAGGTATCTACTGAGCTTGTGAGAAGGACAGGAGGGACAAATACATTCTCACAAATAACGGTCCTCCCCGACAATGAGGCTCCCCCAGAACCGGAGGTCTGATGTTCAGCAGCACCTCTGCTCCAGAGCCTCCCTGGTCCTTCCTTGGAGGATGGGGACCTTCCATTGTCACCAGCGCTGGTGACAACGAGGACAAGATGTCACCACCCTAATAAGACCTGACAAATGGGCAATTGGGCTGCTGCTTAGGGAATTTAATGGTTAATTTCCATAGCGCCGTGTCAGGGCAAAGGGCAGGAAGAAGTAATCCTGCTGCAGAGCGGGGATGGGGATGTCTTTCCGTCTGAAAGGTGCCGGTGAAGCTGGAAAGATTGAGTTAACTAGGATTTCTGTGTCAGCGCCCCAGACCTTTTATAAACAGGCTGTATGATCTAAATACCATGTGACTATTTCCCCTAACTGCAGTCCGGTATCAAACGCAGAGCGGGCTGTGCCATTCTCTTTTAGGTTGGGGCATGCACTTTGCTATGGACGAGGGTCTGCTGCGTCTGGAAAGGAGCTGTGTTAATTCAGAAGGAAAAAATATGTGTCTACGCTGGGGAACAAGTCTGCTTTGCGAGCAGAGGTCCAGCACTCCTAGTAGTAGCAGATATGTCAGCAATAACTGCGTGAAAAAATATTTTTGTACAATGTTTGGCGGTTTTGGCTGAAAGCCATGAAATAAAAGGGGCTTGCGAGCAAAATGAAAAGTGTTTGTGCCCTCGATGAAGCTTCTTAGGGCTTACAGACTTCATAAAGAGAAGCTGTGTTTGCAGAAAAATATAGTTTTGGATGATTTGGGGGAAAGAAAGTGAACTGGAAAGAATTTTTTTGTCAACTGTCTGCTGGTTTTAGGACAGCGTGTTTGTAAACATATCTCCTTCCTTTAAAACAAAAAAAGCAATTACACTTCATTTTTATGTGTGGGTGTAAAAACGGAGAGAATGAGTGTGCTGAGCAGTAATTATTAAATAAGTCTGATTTTATTCAAAATAGCCTTTGATATTCCACTCTGTGACATATCAACATTAACGTAAACCTCAACGAATATTTTCTCAATTGGGTGTAGTATGTATTTTGCCCCCTGTGAAATGAAAATCTATGTGTAGCCGTGTGTGCACACTCAAAATATTTGCGAAATATTGAGTACTCAGGTTTCTGACAGTAGGAACTTCTATGTACAGAGAAGTATCTATTTTCATTTCACACGCTACGCATGTACGAAATGACCAGGTAGAGCGTGCTTGCTGTGAAGAGCAGCGACTATCACGGTGGCGGGTGTTTTGTTCAATAAGGACTTTCTACTTCAGTAACCGCAGTAGTTCAAAGCAGTGGCCGGGCTGGCCTCACTCTGCTCTGCTCAGGGTTGTTCTGAGGGTGGTTTTTTTTTTTTTTAATTTTAATTCCTTGCCTATAATTAAATCTGTTACGAACGCATAAAATAGAGGTGGGGAAGTGATTTCTTTCTATTCATTTGTGGCTCTTGCGACTTGTTGGAAGTGGTGATGGCAATTGAGCTGCTGAATTACAAGAGGCACGACGTGAGTATTTTTAGCGTGCAGCTGGAGGATTTCTGCCCCCCCCCTTGCAGGCAGGACTAAGAGCCACTTGTCTTCTGAATGTGACGACTCGGCAAGTACTAACAGCTACGCGCAGGCGTTTGGAGATGGGCTGAATAAGCACTTGGTCCCATAAAAGGGAGCGTGTGCAATTGAGGGAAAGCTGGTGTCCTCAACAGCAAGACTTTGATCAGTACAGTAAATACAAGGGCTTTTTGTGAATATGCTGAGAAAAACCAACAAATTCTTTTCTTATTATACTTGGGAGGAATTCTTTGGGCGCTTAGGGACATGGACTTGGCCTTGTTAGGTTTATGGTTGGGCTTGGTCATTGTAAGGGTCTTTTCCAACCTAAATGACTCTATGATTCTTGCCATTATGTTAATCTTGCTGTGTTTTAAAGGACAAATAGCAATATTTTAAGTTATATTGATAACTTATGTTAATCATAGCTTGCTGCTGAGAGTTTGCCTTGAGCTATGAGAACCTTCTTTCTTTGAGATGGGGGGTCCTAATTTTTTATTGTAGTGTAACGCAGGATTGCTGCCCTTGTGAACCAACTGTTTCACTGCAAACTGCTGATTCCTTAAAATGAATAATGGGGCTTGTAAAATCTGCCTCGTTTTGTTTGGCATTAAAAAAACCCAATAATTCAAAAATCCCTCTCTACTCCAAACCTTCATTATCTTAAAAGTTTGAATATAAAGCTATTTCCGCACGTGAAAACTCAGTGGCTGTTGAGTGGCTCTGGTCAAGCAGCGAGCAGAGAGGCGGACATGTGTGTGGTGATGGACAGGTCTCCTCTTCCGTAGGAGAGGACTCAGCTCAGAAGCCCAAACGTATCTTGTTTCCATGTGCTGAGCATCGCATATGACTTACGTTATGTATAGAATCATAGAATCACAGAGTGGTCGGGATAGGAAGGGACCTCTGGAGATCGTCTAGTCCAATCCCCAATGGTTTAGGTTGGAAGGGACCTTAAAGCTCATCCAGTTCCACCCCCTGTCCTGGGTAGGGACACCTCCCACCAGCCCAGGTTGCTCCAAGCCCCGTCCAACCTGGTCTTGACCGTATAGATACACATCCTGAAAGCAAATGCTCCCGGAGTGGAGCGTGTCTACCCGGTGCTGTTGCTTGTGTCGGCTGATGGCTCCTGTTGTCCTCGGCTCAGGACCATGAGGACAGCGTTGGCATGTGGCCAGCTCAGCTCCAGGTCTGTTTGAGTTTAACCGTGAGGAACTCAAAAATGTGAATAGTCCTGAATCCATGCACGTGTCCCGCTCTGTCACCGGGGTGGGCTCCAGCTGGCTTTGCTGGAGGCTCTTCTTCCTCCAGACCCTACAGAGAGCTGTTGGTCCCACGTCTTTTGCCTTTCCCGTGGCTGGGAGAGGCTTGTTTTATTTCCTTTCTGCTTCTAATCGGGATTTCATTTTCCCCCAGCTGATACGCATTTGTGGAGTCAACCCAATGGAAACTGGCATTTCCCTCTTCATAGGGTTGCAACAACAAAGCTTAATGCACCACAGTATGTGTTATCTGTTTCCCTCACTATTTTTATGGATTTCACGGTGTTTTAATAAAAAGGGTGTTTTCAGATAAGAGCCAAGGATAACGACAGCCCCCCTAATGGCCACCACGTCGCAAGTCCTGTGTGGGTCTCTGCTGCAAGAAAAACATTTGGAGTCGGAGGTGGGAGGTTACATCCCCACCCCTGGAACATCTTTCCTGAGGAAAAAAAAAAAAAAAAAGAAGAAAAAAAAATTTGATTTATTACATAATAGCTACCACGCTTTCAAAATTGCTTAGGAAATATCTGGGTATTGCAGATCTCTTGGTCAGTCTGGGTGGAAAAAACAAAAATACCCAACCCTGTGTGTGCTGGAGGGATGCCAGCGGCTGGGGGAAACTGGTGGCTCCTGCCTGGCTCGGCAGCCGTGTCCTCTTGGGGCTTTCCTGTCTCGCTCGGTTTTGACGCAGGTTTTGCTCATTTTTAAGGAATTGTAATAATACAAATGGTGTATTTAACGGTGCATTAGCGTTGTCTGTTGGTGGAGGGCTCCCCGCAGCCTGCGCACAGGGATTGGGATGCTCCTGAAAGCTGCTGGTTTGGGGAGAGCTTCACAAGTTGGTACCGCAGCGGGTATTTGTTTCTGCTTAAATTAGTTCCCTGCGTTCAGGGACATAGGAAAAGTGCACCGCATCATTTGTCAACAGCATCACAGAGGGAATAAGACCCTTTGGAGCAGGATGAGGAAAACACAACAGTCACTTTATGTTATTAACAGCAGCCAGCTGAAGGTAGAGACAACCTGCAGCTCCTCGCCTTTCCTGAGACATGTGGAAAGTCACATGGGGCTTCTGGTTTGACAAAAAGGTGTATTTTTGAAGGGTGTAAATCTATATTGGAGTGTGGCTGTGGGAGACCCATCACTGCTCCCCTGGACGTTCCAATGGGTCTTCAGCTACCCTGTTTCCTTTTTTCCCAGTCTAATTCTGCAATTTTCCAGTATTCTCTGAAAGAAGCAGTTAAGTCCTGTCGCAGTGCAGTCTCTGATGACTTTATCAATGTCCTACTAAGGTTTTTGCAAACCAGTCGCTGACTGGTTAAACTGTAAATGGTGACGAACCCAACCACCCTTCATCTTGGCTTCCGTTTGCAGCTCTCTGGCCGGGAGAGGACTTCTCTGAGCCGTTTTCACTGGCGGTGCCAGGGATGCCGCCGAAGCTGAGCCGAAGCAGCCACATGGCTGCCTGCCCCTACGGGAGGGCAGCCGAAGGTTCATGGGGAGCATGATGGTTTTGGCGAGGTTGAGTTGCTTGGGGGCGGAGGTGGTGGCCGGGCCTCTTGGCAGGTTTGCTATGCTCACCCCTGTCCTCTGCTATCGCCCAGGTGAGGTTTCTCGGCCGCCGCATGAGTACGTCCTCGCCGGGCGATGGCCTCGCAGCCCGCGCCGGCGTGGGTGCTGCTGCTCTGCCTGCTGGCCGGCTGCCTGCCAACCGCCCAGCCCAGGGACTTCACCGTGAAGGACATCGTCTACCTCCACCCTTCCAGTAAGCCACCTTTGCGCGGGCTGCAACACCACGGCACGGGGGGTAAGGACGGGGGTGAAGGTGTGTTAAGGCCACACAAACACAGAATCACAATCACAGAATTGTCAGGGTTGGAAGGGACATCTGGAGATAATCTTGTTCCAACCCCCATCATCTAGTCCAACCCCCAAACATCAAGGTTGAGCTGAGAGCTGAGTGAAAAGTAAATAAATATCCCCAGTATTTGTGATGTAAAACCAGACTGTTGCTTCCCAAAGGGGTTAGAGGACAGAAAGGGTTACAGGCAGTTGCTGAGCATGTCAGGGGCTTTTTGTTCACTATTTTGACCAGCAGGTCAAGGGAGGGGATCCTGTCCCTCTACTCCACTCTCGTGAGACCCCACCTGGAGTACTGCATCCAGCTCTGGAGTCCTCAACAGAAGAAGGACATGGACCTGTTGGAGTGGGGCCAGAGGAGGCCATGAGGATGATCCGAGGGCTGGAGCACCTCTCCTATGAAGACAGGTTGAGAGAGTTGGGGTTGTTCAACCTGGAGAAAAAAAGGCGCCAGGGAGATCTTATAGCGGCCTTCCAGTCCCTAAAAGGGCTACAGGAGAGCTGGGGAGGGACTTTTTACTGGGGCATGGAGTGATAAGACAAGGGGGAATGGCTTCAAACTGGAAGAGGGCAGGTTTAGATTAAACATTAGGAAGAAATTTTTCACTCTGAGGGTGGTGAACCCCTGGCGCAGGTTGCCCGGGGAAGCTGTGGCTGCCCCATCCCTGGAGTTGTTCAAGGCCAGGTTGGACGGGGCTTGGAGCAACCTGGGCTGGTGGGAGGGGTCCCTGCCTATGGCAGGGGGGTTGGAACTCGATAATCTTCAAGGTCCTTTCCAACCTAAACCATGCTCTAATTCTATGATTTTCTGCTCCTCAGTAATCTCTCTGGCAATAAGACCAACCCTGACGGCCACGCGGCTTGCCCCAGCACATCCATAGCTGTGAGCAAGGGCCAAACATGACCATTTGCGGCTGTGGCACCAACCCCTCCTGACTTTATTTCAGAAAATCCCTGAAGCGACGCTATATAAAGTTATGGACCTTCAGATCTTCCATGGACTCTCCTTTCACTAGTCTGTTCACTTTCTCAGATACAAACTTATTTAATTGTAGAAGAGCAGTGCTGTGTCTGCCATCTGTGTCAGTGACAACTCACCACCTTTCCAAATTTGGCTGACAAATTTACATTCTGTACAAGCAAGATGAAATTGCTGTTTTATGCCGTAACCCTGAACTGCTAGTGGTGCAGGGCGAGCGGGGTGAATTTATTAGCGCTGTTGTGTTGTCCCACCCCCAGTTATTGCTCGAGGGCAGCACTAGCCCCACCAGAGATGCTCCCAGGTGACTTGCTGGCCCTTACCCAGAGGAGCCCGGGGAAATAAGCAGCAAATGCCTCTTGCTTCACCTCTCCTACCTGGACAGGGTCTGGCCCAGAGCCGGTGGGCAAGGGGAGGAGGTGAAGGGGAGGGAGAGGTGAGATGTGGCCCATGAAGCTGTGGAGGTTCAGCTTACTTCACCCCATGGAGATAAACGTGAGCCATTTGGCTTCTGAGAAGGTGGCAGCATCTTGAAGATGTATTGAATGTGCTATAGAAGCCCTGCCAGGAGACCACTTAAGAAGTTACGCTCTTCGTTTGGCGAGATAAGTTAGGACGGAGTCTGCTGTTAAAAACTGGAGGTTCAGCAAACTGATTTTTCTTTCCTTTGGGGACATCAGCCTGCCTTCAAAAGGGGTAGCTCGTTCCCTCAGTGGGATGGTTTCCAGAAGTATTTTAATCCATCTGATATTTGTTATCAGCACTGATAAAGTAGCAGTATTGGATGTGAGCTCTGATATCAAGAGAATAAGCACTCTTTGCTCGCATTAACCCCCTTTGAAGTCGGCAGTGGCCACTTTTGCTCAGTAAACACGGCTGAACTGAGTCCTTATTGTATCTGTATGTGCCTTTCCCCCATTGCTACTGGTGATAGGATTCTTACAAATTGGGCCCAACTTGATGAAGTTGACAGGTGAACTTGTAGAAAGATACGTCTAAAGAGAACAAATACAGCTGTGTGCCTCTGAAAAGCATAGTAGGACCGGATTAATTGGCTCATTTTAACTGAATATTGTCTATTCCTTTCAGCCACACCGTATCCTCATGGATTTAAATGTTTCACCTGCGAAAAGGCGGCAGATAATTACGAATGCAACCGATGGGCTCCGGATGTCTATTGTCCAAGAGGTAACCAGCCGCATGCTAACATTTAATTTAAACCCACCTTACAACAACCGCTCGCTGTCCCCACCGCCGGGACAGCACTGAGCCCCCGTTATTTCTTACACATACTCGGATGCCGGTGATTGCTGCTCCTGCTTGTAAGCCTCCTCAACAAGAGAGATGTGTAAGCGATATGAGTAATCCTTTAAGCTTTTCTGTCTCTTTGCGGTGGATGAAGTTTAGGACTTTCATCTACTCCCTGTACTCCTCTAACTCAGCTAGAAATTAAATCAGGCTGACATTTATTTAAGGGTTGTGTTTCTCTTACTGGTGAGTACAGGATCGGTTCTTGCTTTGTTCGCTTCCCTCCCCTACGGCACAAGCCCAAGCTTCAAGGCAGCCAAGGCTGCCTTTTTTTTTGGCTGACATGAAGATATTTTCAGTATTTTGGGCTCATAGCTCTCATCAGAGTCTGAAGTTAGGAACAGCTCAGAAAGGGCTTTGGGATACAGGCACCCAAACATCGGTGAGACCCTCAGATCTCCCGCTCCTTTACCGCTGTGCTTTTTGAGACACTCACAAGCACTAAGATTGTCTACAGCCCCTGACAAAGCCCTTGGTGGGGGTTGGACGTGGGCTGTGTCCTCACCAGTGTGAGAACCGCGTGTGGGCAGGAGGTAGCTGTCACGGCAGCTGGGGCCGTGGGGGCAGGGGGATGCTGCTGGTACCAAGGGGCAGAGGGATGCTGCCGGTGCCGAGGGGCAAAGGGATGCTGCTGGGGCTGTGGGGGGATAGGGATGCTGCTGGGGTTGTGCAGGGCAGAGGGATGCTGCCGGGGCTCACCGCTCCCCTGATGCTTTCTGTAGGCTCAGCAGCGCTTGTGCAGCATCTATCTGGAATGTCTGTGGTCTATTGTGGGACATTACAAGCGCCCATAGGAAATATTTATTTTGGAAAGAAAAAGACCATAACCTGCGCTGCAGGGACGAACCAGCTGTGTGTGCAGCCTGTGTCAGAGCCTGTTATCTGTCCAAGAATTTATTTGCTTTGAGCTCAAATCAGCACAACATCAGCAATGATAAAAGAGACGAGGCTGGCTGGCATCAGATGAGACCAATGTTTGCCGATGCTCCTGTTTTGACAGGAGTAGGTGGTATTTAAATGACTAAGGGCAGCGTTACCTGTAGATCGCTGTGCAAGGCGTGAAGCGTGACTCCACCATCTGCCTTTAGTAACAACCAGCAACTTGACCAAAAAAGATGTGCTAGTCTGGAAAGCGAAGTTAGTACTTAATGGCTGTCTAAGGGAGGGAGAAACCATGCTTTGGTGTGTCTGTGTTCATCCAGACTGGAGCTGCTGGTTATGGTCCGCAGCTCTCCTGCTGCTGGTGTGAACACCCACTGTGCACTCACGAAGTCAGGAAGGGGTTTACTGGAAATCTGAGTCTGTCTTTCATCTGCAGCACAGAGGACTTCTTACCTCCTTAAACTGGAGGGATCCGATAATGTATTACTCGAGGCATGACTCGTTAGAGCCCAGACTGCCCGACACCGCGTTGCCTTGGGGCTGGAGCACGGCTCTGCCGGCAGCACGGACCCTCAGCCCCTCGCTGCCGCCGCGACGGCCGCCTCGGAGGAGCAACTGCTGAGTCAGCAGTCAGGGCGTTTCGGAGGAGCAGGGAACTGGGGAAAGGGGACGGGGACTGTGGCTTAAATGCTCCGTCCTTTTTCTGCTGCAGTGGTAGCAAAGCTGATAACGTTGCTCCCCACTCCAGAAACCAGCTGTTGCTTTGGGGTGCCTCATTACCGACGGCTTTTGCTGGTATCTCTTAGCTTTGCATCTGCTACACTTCCACATCCCAACGCTTTTATTAAGCCAGCTTTTTTCTTTGTCGCTTTGATTTTCAAATGTGGCTTTGAGTTCATGTACGGAAGCTGCAGAAATGCATCCTCAGGTTTGAGGAGTGACTCCAGGCGTGCTCTGGGGACTGGCGTGATCTGCTCGGGTAATTAATTACCTTCTCTCTGGGAGTCAGAGGGGTATGCTTATGGCATTGCCTCCCTCGCTGCAGTGATCCCAACCCTTGCTGTTTTGCTTGGGCTAAATGGTGGGAGAAAATAAGAAAACTCCATCGTGGTATTTGCTTTTGGTTTTTGTTTTTTTTTTTTCTTTAAGACAGAATGCTATTAAAACCAAAATATTTTCATTAACTATAAAGTAGGACTTAAAGGGAACCATATTTTGTGTACAAGAAAACTCATTATAACGGAGAGTGAAAACATGAATCCCTGTATTGAACAGAGATTAGAAAAAGCATTTCCTAGAAGGCAGCCCTCCTGCTGTGCATTAACCTTGTTTTCTGTTATTTATTAGCTTCAGCTCAAGCAGAAACTCTGTTAGTGATCTAATTTGTATGGAAATACTGCCCTCAAAATACTCCCAGTACTCTATTTTTGGACGGCCTGTGGGGGGGCTGACATCTTGATGATGACCACCACCACCATGGTGAAGTTCCAGCCACTGCAGGTGGCACCCAAAATGCTGTTAGAGGCTGCGGTTTGGGAAGTAGGCTCTCAAAAGTCAACGTGTGACTCTGGGCCTTTTGAAATACCAGACTTGGTGTTTCCCTGTCCAGTTGAAAACAGAGGAAAACTTTCTCCTTTTGGAGACACGTACCAGCCTGTCCTGGTTTGAGGTAGCCTTGCTGGGTCTCACTGTGTGGGACTGGTTGGCTTACACTGAGCCTGGCTGTCTGTCTGCACCACGACTTCTGGTTTCAATAGGTGGTTTCTTCATTCACGCTCCCTTTAAGGGTATTGGAGGGTGCCCATGAGGTGGACCTCATGGAGAAGGTGCATTTTGGCCGTTGGGGGATGCTGTTGTAGGTCAGCATCGCTCCTGGCAGGTGAAGCCTGGGTGATCGGAGATACCTCGTAGCTGAAGCATGTCGTGCAGTCTTTGCACGACTGTTCCGTCAGAGGAAGGAAAATGTAAAAGAAGAGGTGACGGTGTCACCTGTCATGCCGGGGTCAGTGTAAATCAACAGCCCTAAAAATCCCCCAAATAATCACATAGAGCAACAGCCTCATTTTTAAATGCTTTTGTAATGGCACGTGTTGCTGGACAGCCTGAATATTACACCACAACCAGCCTGGCTCTCAAGTGCCTTTAAAGACGCTCTGGAACAGCAAAGTTAAGGAAACATAAATCAATGCTTTTTTGATACAGTATCACCCAGACCCATCCTTACCCTGTGGCCGTAGAGCATGCAGCCTGGCTTGGGCACCACCGTGCTTAGAAGCATCAGCTTCGAAGTCTTACTTGAATCACTCTAAAGGTCTCTGTTCTGTTTGGTAAAATTCTTACAGAGTTGGGTCAGCTCGGAGTCCCTCTTCCATCCCTCTGGCCGGCAGCCTCCCTGGCTGCAGAGCAGTTCATGTACCCCACCATGGTGACGTTCTCCACCTCTGCTTTGCTCTCTGGCCCAATCCTTCTCATAGCGCCCGTCGTCATTGTGCTTAGCTTGCTCGGAGAAGAGAGGCAGACCAGAATGCTGTGCAAAAATTAATATTAATCTCAGCGAGCGGATTTTATTGCTTATTGTGGACTTACTCTGTAGCCGCAGCCCTGCCTTGCAGGAGATGATAGCCATCAGTGATTGTTGTACTGAGAGGTGTGCTTGGTCCCTCTGCAGGGAAAATACCTATCTCCAAGATGATTGCACAATATTTTCTAAAAACACACTTGGAAGAAAGGACGAGATAGCCTTAAAAGAGTTATGGGGTGCTGGAAGCTTTATTTGTTCCATCTGGGACCTGTCAGGGGTGAGCCATCGCGGGAGACATGAAGCAATGCACACGCAGGTCGGCTGGGGAATGGGGCTTCCAGGCGAGGTTCTGGGAGAAGCTCAACACCATCGTGTGTACAGGGTTCCCCTTGGGGTAAAACTGCATGAGCTTCACCCCTTTGGGCAGGAGAGCCTGGAAAACCCACGAAAAGCCACGTGTGGCAGCCCCGGCTGGTTTGAAGGAAGACAGCACACCGAGGGTCTGCAGCCTCTGGTGATAAGTTAAGTCTGTTTGCTGTGGATATCTCACTCGAGTTAAGAGCAGGTCAAAGATATGACAGACGTCTGAGGGGTTTTATTGCCTAATGAATAACACGTTCCGTCGGCAATCTGGCTCGGCTGTTGCCAAACGCCTCAAACATGAGAAGTATGTGGGGCTTTGCCCATCGGAGACGAGGGCTGAACAGGAACGTTCACTTTAATTACACTCCTTTCCCCCCACCTCCCTATGAAAGCAACAATTTTATTAATAATAAGGTTGATTAATAAGAAGCAAGGTATAATTTAGAGAAGAACTATATAATGGCATGTTTCCCGTGTTGAAAATCCAGCGTTTTCATCTTGGGGTGCTTGGAAGGGGAACAATACCTTTGAATCCCCTCTGACGACTAAAGCATGAAACAAATCCAAATTCCTTTAAGCCTGAGGATAACCACAGCATTTGTCCATCATTCTGCTTTGAATTTTCTGTGCGTTTCACAAGTGTCACCAAAGGAGTAGCTTAAAAAAGGAGGAGGAGGAGGAGGATGGTCTCCCTTGGGGATGAGGGAGCCCACAGGAGAAGCACGCAGAAGATGCAATGGGAATACCGGGGACATGGTCCCTTTCATGGTGCTTTTTCCAAAGACTGGGGAACTGAGAAATGCGTAAATGATCCCAACTGCTCTGCCGGTATTTTGGCATTATTTTATAGACGATAAAACTGAGGGACAGAGAGGGTGAAGGATCTTCTCCGGGCTGTGCAGGAGCTGTGGGAGAGCTGGGATTGGAGCGGAGCAGTGAGGACAGCCCTAGGATATAGGGAAAAGCGTCTCCAATGTGTAATGTTTTAGGTAACTGCTACAGCATTAATGGTTGTGCATGAAGCTAGGAAAAAAGTTAAACCTATAAAGGTTAGCTTCAGACAGTAACAGGTATTGCAAATGTTTTCTTTTTTAAAGACCATTCTTGTAAAACTGGTGGTGTATAAGATTTTGGGTGTTTATTTCAACCTCCCTCCATAACTCGATTATCCAATGTGCGTGTGGTTTTTTTATCTGTAACACAGAGAGACCCACATTAGTTTGGGAACAAAACTCCATGTTCCAGAGTGCTTTGAAACCTCAGGTTTGTGCCAAAGCTTGGGGTGTAGGTGTGTGTATTTAGTGATATTCATGTATTGCAATAAATACATCAAAATTACCTTTTTTTTTTTAATCCCAAGATTTGAACAGAAATCTAAGACCTCTTTCCTATTTCTTCCTATTTGTTAGACTATCACAAAACTCGAACTGGACAGGTAAACACATTTTTCTGTCTTTCTAGGTACAAGATACTGCTTTAGCCAACACATGATGAAAGTTACTGGAGAGAGCGTATCTGTCACCAAACGCTGTGTACCATTAGAAGACTGCCTGTCTACGGGATGCACATATGTAAAGCATGAAGAATACAAGGTATAAGATAAAAATTGCCTTTTTTGTTTGTTTGTTTTCAATATGAAAACTGTGCAGAATCCTTTTGGCCTCCGCCAGAAGTCTGACTGGTTCGGTGGGTAAATCAGCATCGTCAAAAATCAAGTTTGTCCTCCTAACGAGCTCCAGCTCATTTCCATTTGTTATAGAAACAAAGGCATAACCTCTCCCAGAACAAAAGAATAATCTCTTTAAATAACTCTTCTGCCAGCAGCACAGGGGGAGCAAACCTCCTCTCCCTTCTGGCTGAGGAGCGCTTTGCCTGCACAACTGCACCCCTTTTGCTCCCCTCTGCCCTGCAGCAGATGCTCGGCCACCGTCTCGGGGTTTTCTTACTGAAACGGGTTGGGGGGAAAGTCCTGAAACCGTTGGAGCAAACGTTTGATATCTGAATTGAACGGTTATTTATAGAAGAAGTCAATAGTTGACCTTTTTGAACTTCTCCAGCAGGTTAAAATAAAAGAGCTGCCAGGCCTGCTGCAGCCCCATCTCAGTTTTGCATGTAATTTTATGCTCTCCCGGCCTCGGGAGCGTTAGTCCAGGTGGGTTTGGAATGGCTCCAGAGGGAGAGACTCCCCCACCTCTCTGGGCAGCCTGTGCCACTGCTCTGCCGCCCTCACAGCAGAGGAGTCCCTCCTCAGGCTGAGATGGAACTGCCTCTGGTCACGTTTGTGCCCGGTCCCTCTTGTCCTGTCACTGGGCACCACTGGAAACAGACTGTTCCCATCCCCCGGCACCCTCCCTTGAAGGATTGATCAGCGTTGATGAGATCCCCCTCAGTCTTCTCCAGACTGAACAGCCCCACGTCCCTCAGCCTTTCCTCAGCAGAGAGATGCTCCAGTCCCCTCAGCATCTCCGTAGCCCTTTGCTGGACCCTCTCCAGCAGTTCCCTGTCCTTCTTGACCCGGGGAGCCCCGAACTGGACACAGTGCTCCAGATGTGGCCTCACCAGGGCAGAGCAGAGGGGGAGGATGACCTCCCTCCACCTGCTGGCCATACTCTGCTTGATGTCCCCCAGGATGCCATTGGCCTTCTTGGCCACCAGGGCACATTGCTGGCTTGTGGGCATCCTGTTGTCCTCCAGGACTCCCAGGTCCCTTTCCACAGAGCTGCTCTCCAGCAGGTCACCCCCAACCTGTACTGGTGCATGGGGTTATTCCTCCCCAGATGCAGTACCTACACTTGCCCTTGCTGAACTTCATACGGTTTCTCTCTGCTGAACTCTCCAGCCTGTCCAGGTCATGCTGAAGATAGGCATACTGTTCCTGTATGGGTGAAATTGTTCTCCAAGTAGATGAATTTAAAAAAAAAAAAAAAAGGAGTGGAGAAAAAAAAGGGAAAAGAAAAGGGGGGGAGAGGGGGAATATCAGACTGGCCACTGTGCTCCTTTGCAAATGTCACATTATTTTCTCCATGTCTTTATTCAGCGTTATTGGTATTTTTCAAATAACCAAGTTACAACCTGATTTCTTTCAGATCTGCACCTCCTGCTGCGAAGGAAGCATCTGCAACCTGCCCCTACCAAGGAACACGACGGATGCCATCTTTACTACCCTCTCCCCCCTCAACAAAACACAGAGGCTCCCGCATCCCGCCCTGCTGACGACGGCGTGTCTCTGGCTGGGGTTGATGTCGCAGCACTGGGTGACGCTGCCACGCGCAGCAGGTCCAGACAGCTGAGCCGACCAACAACATCTGCACGGATGGTCAGCCTCTCCCTACGCAGCCTGCACTTCGGAGTTGTCTTTGAAAGACCACTTTTCCTCCGTATTTTTTGTTAGCGATGAACTAACTATCCTGGGATGTAGATGGATTTGAAGGGGGTAAAACCATCCTATGGTTTCTTTACTGTTTTCTAAAGAAACTCATGCAAGATGTTCCCAGAATCCGTGGCTGAGACCGATACGTACGCTTTTCTTAATGCCTGGCTTTTCTCCGTGAAGAAATGGAGAAAGAAACAGCTGCTATTATCATCACTTACACATAGAATCATAGAATGGTTTAGGTTAGAAGGGACATTGAAGACCATCAAGGTCCAACCCCCCTGCCATGGGCAGGACATTGAAACATTCTTGTTATAACTCATCACAGCACTAATGCCGGTGTCTCGTTAACCTGTTTTGAGACCGTAGGGTAAATAATATATAGTCAGTACGTCTTTGCAGTCTCCCCACACCTCCTGCTCCTCCCGGAGAGGCCAGGAGTTTGCAGCAAGGCAGCAGGAGCTGGAAGAGATGAGGTCAAAGGAGCAGTAGCAGCTTGGATCAGGCCAGCGTCGCGCCCACATACTTCCTCTGATGTTGTCCACCAGCAGCACGAAGAGCCATCCCCATAACAACACACACTGAGATGGGCAGAAAATCACTTTGGTTTATAAACTGAACCAGAAAAACCCTTTAAAAACTCTGTTTCTGAAGCGTGACAAGACGAGGAGGTGGGTGTGTGGTCTCTGACCCTCTCCTGAGAGGAAGAAGGCGTATGGAGAACATCCGGGTTGGGATGCTGGTGCCTCCTGAGCCAATGGGTTCCTCGTGTTTTACCGCTTTACATGTTTTTACATTTTGGCACCTGATCCTACAGCGCAAGAGAGAGAGCTGATCCCAAATAGTTTCTCCTGTTTTATTTAATGCACTCCCACAACAGAGTATCGACTATTGCTCGCTACAGCTGTATTCTGGTGACCTGCGTTGCTTGTTTTGCTCGGAAATCATATATGCAATATTTATTTTTGTACATTGAGTAGGATCTAAAGTGTTTAAAAGAGTCTTAAAACTGATATTGCCAGGGAAATTTTTTTTTTGCAAGTGGGTAAGCCTGTAATATATAAATTATCATAAATATATATATATAAAATGGTTTGCATCACTACTGAAAAAGCATCAGCTTTGTTTTGCAAGGTCAGTAATAAAAGCGGGGTGTCCATGGACTTGTTTTACAGTTAAACCAAACTTTTTTATAATTTTTGTTTGTTTGTTTAAAAAAAAACCCCACAACACTATAGTCATAAATTGTTCTTCTGCGAGTTAATTTTTGGCTAGTCGTGCTCCAAGGTAACTTGGGCTTTATCAAGTTACGACGTGCTTATGCTCTGAAGTGCTTTTCGGGTGGGTTACACAGCCACAGGCAGATGAAGGAAGCCCATGCTGGAATCCAAACGCTTTGTAAACCCTTCCAGTGCTCTGAGAGGGCTCCCGGAGGGTCCCCCCAGCAAGCACCCGTCTGGAAGCATCCGCGTTGGGTACCACTAAGAGCTGGAAAACTGTAGACCTGAGCACGCAAGGGGCTGTCTTGAGTTTTGCAGCCTTCGCAGTGAACGCCGCTAGCGTTCCGGGGAGTTTTATTGGCGGCAAAGGAGGAGGAGGATGGAGAGAAACGCTCACTCAGAGTTTAGTTTCAGTAGTTTCTCGGGGGAAGGAAAGCCCGCTGGAAGCCTCGCTGTGCTTTGCTGAGTGATGATGATTTTTTAAAATTGTATATATACTCCATTGTGAAAACTGAACTTTAACCACTCTTTCTTTCCTTTTTTTCCACTTTTTATATCAAACTAATATTCTTGAGGAAAGGCGAGCTGACCTCACTCACAAACCTTGCGTTTTGATGTCCTTTCAGCTCTCCTGTGACCTGCTCACGGATTGCTAGTATTAAGAGGGTAGTTGCAATCGATTATTTTATAGCAATTTAGACCTATCTCTGGAGACCCTGAAAAAATTCAACCCTGCAGTCTTTCTAAAGCTTCTCCCCCTCCTCTGTACCCTCACTCGAGCAGAGCTGTGGGAGGTACTTACTCTGTAGGGGCTGGGGGACGATGAGGTGGAGGGGGTTACAATTTCTCCAGCAGCAATTTAAATATTTATTATTATTATCCTGTGAAAGGGAAGAGTTTAAGTCTGGAAGGACCTTGCTCAGTGGTTCAGCTGCTCTCCTGGCGTGGGGGTTAAACAGGTTTTCTGCAATGGCCAAGCGTTTCGCATTGCTGTTGTGTGGGAGCAGGGCCAGATCCAGGACACACGCTTTGAGAACCTATTTTGGAAAGCCGGCGCGATGTGGAAGCATGGGAAATCTGGGATTCCTCGGGAATATCTTGTTTATCCGTTCAACTGAGGTGGGCTCGAGGCTTGGGCATTCTTGCACGTGGCCAGCGGGAGCACCTCGTGGGTGCTCACCATCTCAGGGCTCACACGCAGGTGGTGGCAGCTCAGCTGGAGGTTTTAAGGATTTATATTTTTCCTTTGGGCCTTGCTGTTAAACATGTGCATTTAGGAGCTGGTCAATAAGATACCTAACCAGCAGCAAGAAGCAGATGTTACCTCCTGACCTGAGCTGGCTGCCTTGGTCAACAGCTCACAGTCAGGTTTCTGCCTTTTCTGGCTGCTTTTTCTGGCTTCTCTGATGTCACCTCCCTCTATTTTCCATATATTTTGCAATTCCATTGTTATTTAACAAGCCTAACCTGTGGTACGGTAACTCTGAGCTGGACATGTATAACCACATGGGCTAAGCTGCAGGAATGACCGGATTTCTTCCTAAGACTTTGGACTTTCAGGACCACTACCACCCCATGAAAGGTGTGGTCCCTGCAGTGAGAAGACATGGGCTCTAGCGCTGGCTTGGCTCATCCTGGGCACTAACAGACAGGACCTTCATCCTGTGTTTAGGTGCACCTCAGACACACCAGAGACTTTTCTGGGCACCTGGTAGCGCGTTCTGCCCACAAAGACTGGGATGCCATTGATCAAATGTAGTTATTGGCATTGTAGACCAGCCCAGTTACTGCTACGCCCTTTGCAGTCACTGGAGGAAAAAGTGTTTTTTCAGGGGCAGATTCATTTTAGGTTAAGGTGGATGGTTAAATTGTGCTAATTGTGGATGTGCCCAGAAAAAGTAGCTTGGAAATGAATACTGCATCCCACCTCGAGTACCCAGCTGCCAGCCAGCTGGTTATTCCAAGACCAGTGTTTGCAGGAGGTGCTCCTGAGCCCATCACCAGCTTTGCTCTGTCCACGACATTGCTGCAGATGGTGAAAGCCCCAATTCTTGTGCTGTGCTGGTCCCTCTCCCCCACCGCCGTGACACAGTTGTGCCCTTCAAAAGGGACCCGAGCCTTGTCCAGCTGAGCTGCTACCTCCGGCTGTGGCAGGAGGATTATGGACATCGAGCCTAAAAGAGCAAATGACGGTGACTGAGAGCAAGTGAGGAACCCGCAGAGCATCCTCCCCATGCCAGCAGGTCCCTGCGCCCGCGCTGCCCACAGAGCTGTTGGTGGTTTTTAAAAGCACAGAAATGCTGCGCTGCACCGTATTTATATATATATATATATATGATATTCTTTTTAAATTGCTAAGTTTTTTTTAAAACTACTGTAAATGCTGTACATTTGTATAAATAAATGTTTTAAATATTCAGATGATGTGAGGTGTCTGGTAACAACGTACGACTGCCATCGCCATCCCTGCTCTCTGGTGCCGTGCCACCTTCTGCGCGGGGACACTGCTTTCTGCTCCCCTGTCCCCTTTTCCTTCTTTCTCGGGTGTCCTACTAGCAAAATAATAATAATTAAAAAAAAAAGCTGTATTTAGATCATTTTGGTTTAACTCCCACTGTTGCTAATGAATCTTTCCCACGGTTTCCTTCTATTGAGCTCCCATGGTTATTTGTTGCAAATTGTTTTATATTGGGCATTTAAATAAAATAAGCCTGAGGAGGTTCCTGTTTAGTCGGTGACACTCAGATCTTCCTTTCCCTCGCCTCCTCCGGGAAAGCTTTATGTTTTCCATAATTGTGCTGCCATACTAACTTAGTCCCAGCGTATTCTGGAGGTTTTAACGCAGTCATTTCTAATTTCCACTCCTGAAACCAACACCTACTTGGATGTGAACAACTTCATTTAGCTAATGAAAGGTTTTGGGCAAAGTTATTTATAGGTGACCAAGGTATAACTCAACATTAAAAAAAAAATTTAAAAAAAGATTTATAAAGAGATACTTAAGTTAAACATAAAAAAAGAATACAGCTGTAGTAGGGGTATTTCCTAATGGTACGTGTACAGGAGTGAATTTCTTTGTTTTTCCTGAGGCCATTCCATCTCAGTGACCACTTCAGCAGTGGGAAAGGCTGAGCCGAGGCTCTCCTGGCCCCAGGAGGTGAAGATACAGCAAAGGCAAAAAATAATAAACCAATGTTTGCAAGGGTATAATAACTGAAAACAGTATTGGTGGGGAGTACACTGTGCAATTAATGCTATGTGCCTAACGTGTCAGGAGGAGGCTTTGGGGGGGGGCAGCATCAAGATATCAGCAGTTCTCTCTCAGTAATGAAGACATCTGGTGGTACCTTAAATGGGAGGTTCATTAACAGTTTGCAAAACAGTCACGTGAACTTCCCAGTAGGATGTTATTGTCTTTTTCAGATGGAGAATAATGGTATTGGTGAACCCCACAGCAGCACTTCACCAGAAAAGGCCCCCAAAGGCTCTCTTGGAGCCCCTGGTGCTGAAGGGTCTGGTCCCAGACCCGGGATTTGGTGGCTTCACCTGGCGGCCACTGAAAATGGGCAGGGGAGCTGGAGGCTGCCCACCACGTTCCTGCACTGCCCCAATTCCCACCTCTTTAAGTTGAATAAAAGCAATTCCCCACAGCAGTGATAACGACAGCACATCAACTTACATCTCCTGAACCTCCCCCCAGTCCTAAAATAAGGGGTTTTTTTCGGAGGTTCAGTGTTTGGTGCACCTTTGGCTTACAAACATGCCTTGAGGGAAGAGACTTTGTTATCCCATTCCCAGAGGTGTCTCTGGAAGCACCAGTCCCTGTTCAGGGCCAGGGATGGGAGAACCCCCGGGGCACGCAGCCCTGCAGCACTTCTCGAGCTCATTGCTTGAATTACAGATTTTCGGCATTACAGCGCCGTGAGCAGAGGGCAGATGTTAGCCAACAAAGGCTTTGCTTTCATTCCTGCAAAGCGGTTGAATTAATTGTCAGCAAAGACAACGCAACTTGATTATGTAGCTCTTTTCCTCGCCTTAAACAACGCTAGACGCAGCCTTCACCTGCTTGTGTGGGCAAACCATCAAGCAGCCCAGCATAGCTTTCGGCAACCCAGTTCATCATGCAAAACCCACCTGGCTCCTCTGCCCTGCAGCATCCAAAGTGCCGCTGAACCTCCTGTTTGCAGTATCTGTAATATCACCAACCTTTTTGAGACCCCAGGAACCTCTTCTCCATTGCCAGCCAAAATCCAGCACAGTTTCCCCCCCAAAAAAAACCCCAGTTTGGACTAACTGGCAGGGCAAAGCGTCTGAGAGCATTTTTAGCCCCTTAGAGAGGCTCAAGCAACCAGCCAAGGTTATGCCCCCAGTGTCTCACTAACGCCCGGAGATTCCCATACAATTTTTGTTGCATCTGCGCTTCACGATACCAACCTCATTAGACCATTTGATTCATTCCTGTACCAATATCTCTGCTCATCTCTGAGTAAGAGTCTTGACGTTAATCCCAAAGTCCACTTTGATTCCCCCTTAGCCAACCACCAGCCACCCATTGCCCAGGCCGATCTAATAGCGTCACCCCTTTAGCATTGACATTATATATTTAAAAGCATTTTAAACATATCTATTTCAACTTACATGTATATATAGGGTTTAAGGTTTCCTATCCCTCTTTTAAGATTTCATCAGGTTTTAGATAGGTAACATTTACACATTTCATCACATGAGGCTCAACCCTATACGTCTTAGACTAAAAAAATAGCAGGACAGCTTTGACATGATGGAACCTATCCACAAGAAAGGCAAACAAACCCAACACGGGGCTGAGGATACTGGAAAAAAAAAACAAAGAAAGTGCTATCAAGCTGTCAAAAAATACCTCCCAGAGTTGTTTTTTTTTTATGCTGAGAAAAGCCATCTTTACTGATGTTTATAAACACTTCGCTACTCTCCAATGTAAAATTTAAATAGGTTTTAGTTGTCTACAGCTGTGTCTATCAAGCTCTACTGAAGACGTGCTAAACCTCAACGTGTTGGCCCCCCGTGTACTAGAAATTACTAACCCCACCCTCCTGCCCAAAAAAGCGTTGATTTGGGGTTGCTGGCCAAGTCTCTTCTGACTTATTTTAAGCAGGTAATTTGCTCCGGTTTTCCCTGTCAAAAAATGTAAATAGTCCTCCTGCTGTGAGGTTACGTGTCATACCACGCTGTTTCTGGCCAGCCAAAAAACAGAGCTGCACCTAAAGCTCGTGGAGGTGTGCCGGGGAACAGAAGACCATGGGGTTGATTTTCCTGACCCCATAGCTGACCACAGGGGACGGGTATTTCTTGGTGTTGGCACTCAAGTAATGGCTCAGCAACCTAAGCACAAGGTAGGGTATAACACGTGCCCGTACATGGCTTTTTTACAACCAAAATGATGGGTTGTCACCTGAAAAGACCCCACTAACCAAAATTTTGAGTTTTCTCCAGGGGAAATGTATTCCAACAAGTTCGTTTCCCAGCACTTTCTACCAGTCATCACTTAGTCTCTACGGGGTATCGCTGTGTCTCTCTTTTAGACACAAACCCCTCCCCAAAGTCCAGCCCTCAGACTACATCTGCTTTTCTTAAAGCTTTTCCAATCTGCCAGACGTGGCGGTTTTAGCGGGAGAGATTACTTTCTTGGTGAAGCGTAACACTCAGCTGCATGAAATTTCAGTCTCATAATCCTGTTAGGGTCCCCCCCCGCCCCGTCAGCCTCCACACCGATGAGACCTTTGTGTTTGTGCAGCTCCCGAAATAGCAGCCTGAGCCTCCCTGAAAAGAAAAAAACCACAACACAACCCTCAAGCAAGAACTGTCATTGCCAAGGTGAAGGGGCTGCTATTCACGGGACAGCCCGTGGAAGATAAAAGCCGCAGTGAGCTTGCAACTATTATTTAGTCCTGGGTTTTGTGGAGATTTGCAGATTTGGGCGCCGGGCTCAAAGCTCCACCACCAGCCTTCGGCTTTTCTCCAGGTGAGACCAATGGTTTCATTCCTTAATGGACGATGGTGGGATACTTGTCAAGAAGAAAAGAAAAAAACCCACCCGGCTATATCTTATCCTCGCTGTAGGTGTTAACGTGCAGCAGAAAACCTCATCCATTGCACTAGAAGTTTAGGAATAGATGCTTTTTTAGTCCAATTTTTATTGGGGTACTTCCAACAGGTTTTCAGAACCTTTTTATTTTTCTTCCAGGAGTAGGCAGGGGCAGGGATGGAAGGGGTTTGTTTTATTGACATTTTGCTCAACGGCAAAACGACATCGATGATCCAAAGACATCGACATGCGGTGTCTTTTCAGCCTCCCAGATTCCCTCGCTGGCCCTGCGGGGAGCAGGACCTGACGGCCTCCCACCCCTCCTTCCAACTCCAAACGTTCAGCGAGTCTGCAGCAACTCTGCAGCGTCAGACCCAGCAGAAACTGAAGCGATAACAAACAGCTGGCAGAGAGGAAATGCCCAAAATTTACCAATACGCGGCATACCAGTCAACCCGATATATCAGTTTCGCTTGTGAAAATCCTCCTTTACAAAGGATTTCAAAGACAGATTTTTGGTCTCTGGCTCTGCGCGTGCACGTAAAACCTCAGCTTGTGTCAGAGCCAGCCAGGCTCACTGCTATCCATCCCCCTGCAAGTAGCATACGTATACACAGCACATGCCATGCGCCTCTAGATATACGTCTCTTCAGAAAAATTAGGACAGGACACGCGTATGGAGAAGGAGGAGTTGGTCACAGACCGCTGCTGAACATGCACAGTTACGATCCACGCTGTAGCGCCTAATAAAGTTTTCCAAATAGTACAACTAACTACGTATTATTGAGGTTTTAATTAAAAAAAAAAAAGGGGGGGGGGAGGAGAAAATGGGCAAAAGCAATAGGAGGTGTGTGGCTCTCGCGTCTTTAACGCGATAAGCTGGAAGAGGGGCGGCTTTGCAGGGCTGCAGAGATCAAACCCCACGCGCCGGCGGGTCAGCCCCGCGTTTGTTCCCGTTTCTGTGGAATATTTGGGTCATTAAACAGGACATGGCCCCTCGGGAAGGGGTAAGATGGGGGAAGAGAGGCACACCTGCACAAGCACTATTCCGCTGAGCTGTTTTAGGAACGCCACAGTCACGTTGTGTGCTGATGGTGGGGATTAGAGGAGCAGCAGGAGGAGGAGAAGGGGCAGGAACGGGGGTCCCATCACCCGAACTCCGCCGGCGCGTCAG
>NW_009648640.1:1036921-1124341 GCF_000708025.1 Charadrius vociferus
CTTTCAAAAGCAACAGGATGAAGTGAAATACCTGCGTTTCCTTCGATTCCCACTCTAATTCCTGCCTGCTTTTGTCTCTAAAATCTGAACTTTTCTGATCTCTCACTCCTCTCTCCCAGACTCCAAAGTACGGAGTCAGCAATGATCCTGCCCTCTCCCCTCACACCCCAATTTCCTCTTCCATGCCTCTACACAAATGTACCTCGCTCCTGCGCCTCTGGGTCTTCTCATCTTATTATTTACCACAAACCTCTATTTTTCAATATTCTTGAAACTTCACCCACTTCTGGATTTTGAACACGTTTATCACACAATTCTCCCCATTAGAGGGAGCAAAGATCAAAATAAAGAAAAATATATCTAACTCCTGCTCAACAAAGCAGTCCTGAAAATAAACACATTTATCATGAGCTTGTCAGCTCCACTCCAGTGTTTAAGTTCTATTCAAATTTGTAAATTACTTGGGTCAAGATTATTCAGCTTTGGGTTTTCCTGAGCAATAAGCGCCGGTGTATCAGCTGCAGGCTCCGGGGCCGAGCGGCGGCCGTGTGGTCCCCGCAGCAAAGCCCGCCCTCGGGAAACCCCAGCTGGTACCAAACCACCCACGTATTTTAGCAACACCTGATCCCATTGAAAGTCCCAAGACTTTTTCTCTTGTCACATCAGCTTCTCGGCAAAGACCACATCCGATATCATGCAAGGATCTCCTCAGAGGGAGAGCGGGAAGTTCGCAGCCGCCTGCAAACCAAGGAGGAATTCACATGACCACGCTGGACCCTGTCCTCCCCCCCCAGCACAAGCCCAGAAAAAGCCCCTCCAAAACCTGTAGGACATTTGTAGGGTCTTCACCGCCTCGAGACTCAAGTACTCATACAGCAATTGAAATTATATCCGCAGTATTCAGAGCCAAAAGGCCAAGAGCACCTCCACAACACAACTTACCCACATTGAGGCGACACGACGTCAACCAACCCCTTTCCGAAGAGGTGGGATGACTTCAGCAACTGAGCCGGAGAGACCCCACCGCAGGGCCCTGTGGCAGGAGGACACGCAGGGCTGGAGGGGCACCAGCTGCAGTGTGTTGAGCCCCCATCACCCACCTGCGAAACACCTGCCTCCCCATAACCAGCCAGTGAGGGAGAGGGGTCTATTTAATGAGAAAATGGGGTTGGTTTGGCATCCTGCAGCAAATCTAGCTTTGCTGTGCTGCTAGAATTTATTTGAAGAGTTTTTTGTGTTTGAGTGTAACATTTGGGATGCGACGGGGAGCAAACGGTTCAGTCTCTCTCACCTGGTTAAGGCAGATGTCGGCGTACATACCCCAAGGTTAAACCCTGTGTATTAAACGGGCACGGAAAGCCCTCGCACTGCAAAAAATAAACTTTGCATCGCTAAAACGGACCTAAGCGGTACATATCATCAACGCTGCATGCGTCCCCTGGCAAAGAGCTTCTCCTGACAAAGGCGGCTGTGAGACGCCGTTACTCCCCTGGAAACAAAGAGAATTATAACAGAGCAGGATCCTGTGAAAAAGCCAACACAGAACTTATTCTTGCAGCTGATACAAGATATTGTTGTCACCAAGCAGCTGCTGCAAGGCTCGGGTGCGTGTGTGCATATGGGCATGTAGCTCCTGGACAAATTCCAGATTTATGGAAAAGTTCCCCTACGCGAGTGCCAGCCTGCACGGAAACTTAAGGGCACAAAGGGCTCCGAGTGACCTGTTCAGAAGAAGAAGCAGAACACACACACAGAGCAACAAGTAACCTTCCTTGATGCAATAAAGTACAATGAGCTGTACCTTTATTTGGTGGAAATTAGAGCAGGTCTGCTGACTTCAATGAAATAATTTAAAGCAGCTGATCCAAAACAGCCCCCAAAAGTTGTTGTGTTTTTTTTTTTTTAAAAAAAAAAAGTCCAGGTTGTATCAGAGGCAGCAATTAGTGCCCAGGTGTAGCTGAGGTCTTGATGGCTGATGGCAGTTCTTTGGCCAACTGTTTTAATAGCAGGGGCAAAACTTCAGTATTTCACCACTTCTAATTGCAATTAAAATTAGTTAGCCCGGCTTGAAGAGGAATCATAGAACAGTTTTAGGTTGGAAGGGACCTTAAAGATTATCCAGTCTCACCCCGCTGCCCTGGGCAGGGACACCTCCCACCAGCCCAGGTTGCTCCAAGCCCCGTCCAACCTGGCCTTGAACACCTCCAGGGATGGGGCAGCCACAGCTTCTCGGGGCAACCTGCCCCAGGGGATCACCACCCACACAGTAAAGAATTTCTTCCTCGTATCTCACCGAAATCTCCCCTCTTCCAGTTTGAAGCCATTCCCCCTCATCCTATCACTACATGTCCTTGTAAAAAGTGCCTCTCCAGCCTTCTTGTAGGTGCCCTTCAGATACTGGAAGGCCGCTATAAGGTCTCCCCTTTTTGGCCTTCTCTTCTCCAGGCTGAACCCCCCCAACTCTCCCAGCCTGTCCTCCCAGCAGAGGGGCTCCAGCCCTCCCAGCATCTCCGGGGCCTCCTCTGGCCCCGCTCCAACAGCTCCGTCTCCTTCTGCTGGTGGGACCCCCCGAGCTGGAGGCAGCACTGCAGGGGGGTCTCCCCAGAGCAGAGCTCAGCAGAGGGGCACAATCCCCCCTCGCCCTGCTGGCCACGCTGCTGGGGATGCAGCCCGGGATGCCGGGGGCTCGCTGGGCTGTGAGCGCACACTGCTGGCTCATGGTGAGCTTCTCACCCACCAACACCCCCAGGGCCTTCTCCTCAGGGCTGCTCTCCAGCTATTATCCACCCAGCCTGGATTTGTGCTGTGTATCTCATAACACAACATAACCTCCTTACCTATATCTATCAGACATTTTAGACCATGGATCCATGAACGCCAATTCCACACGGATTTTGAATCAACAGCTTTCACATTTCTCTCAGTCCAGCAGGCAAACTGCACGGAGCGCTGCTCTACTGCTAAGGCTGCAACGGAGGGAAAAAGGACCACAGCAAGTGTGCTCTGATGTCCTGGATCATACAAATTGATTACCCCTCTGTACTTATTTCAAATTATTTCAGCAACACCATCAACACAGGCTCCGTACACTGAGTTCTTCCAAATTCGTGTCTTTATCCACTATATATCCAAATTTCTGCAATTAGTTTAGCCTGAACGTGCAAAAGCTTTGAGATTAAGACAAGCTCGCAGACCAAGCTTCGTGTCCGTTACCGTGACAAGGTAGCTTACATCCCGCAGCCTCCCCTTTCCGGATCAGCTACCCGGAGCTGGCTAAAGTTACAGCCGCGCTTTCCTGCGGGTTTATGAACCAGAGCATCTCTTGGAGAACGACACCGCAATTAGCAAGAGAGGGCACCGAGCCTGCAGCCGAGCTGGCAGGCACAGAAAAGGGGCCCTCTGCCCCAAGAGATCCCTTTGACCCTCTGGATTACTTTGAGAGCTTTTTTTCCCAGCCAGGTGGCTGCTGGCAGAAGAATAGAGTTCTTCACTGTTTATACTCTTCTAAATGAGAGCTGTTCCATCACCTGACTTATTTTTCCTGTTCTCTATAAATGTACGCACAGCGAACGTTAGTTTGAATGACAATTTTGAGGCTGCCGAGTAAAAAAGAAGGGACTCTTGAGAGGCTTTAAAAGGATGGGGCACATGAGGTGTCATACAATCATTTTGCTGTTACGTTTCAACTCTATGTCACTAACAGTATTTTTACTCCCTCCACATGACAGACTGGGTATTGTGAATTTTTAAATCAGTGATTCAGAGAAAGATTACTTTATTTGCTCTCTCAGAAGTTAAGCACAGTTGAATATAGAATCATAGAATCGCTTTGGTGGGAAGAGACCTTTAAGGTCATCGAGTCCAACCATCAACCCAACACTGCCAACACCACCACTACCCCATGTCCCTCAGCACCACATCTGCCCGTCTGTTAAATCCCTCCAGGGATGGTGACTCCACCCCTTCCCTGGGCAGCGTGGTCCAGTGCTTGACAACCCTTTCAGTGAAGAAATTTTTCCTAATATCCATCCTAAACCTCCATGGCGCAACTTGAGGCCGTTTCCTCTTGTCCTATCGCCTGCTCCTTCGGAGAAGAGACCGCCCCCCCCCCTCGCTACCCCTTCCTTTCAGGGAGCTGTAGAGAGCGAGAAGGTCTCCCCTCAGCCTCCTCTTCTCCAGGCTGAACACCCCCAGGTCCCTCATGAACACAGCACTCAAGGTGGGGCCTCACCAGTGCTGAGGACAGGGGACGATCACTGCCCCAGTCCTGCTGGCCACACTGTTGCTGATACAGGCCAGGATGCTGTTGGCCTTCTTGGCCACCTGGGCACACTGTGGCTCCTATTCAGCCGTCCGTCCACCAACACCCCCAGGTCCTTCTCCGCCGGGCAGCTTTCCAGCCACTCTGCCCCAAGCCTGTAGTGCTGCATGGGGTTGGTGTGACCCCAGTGCAGGACCCGACGCTTGGCCCTGTTACACCTCACACCATTGGCCTCAGCACATCCACCCAGCCTGTCCAGATCCCTCTGCAGAGCCATCCTACCCTCAGGCAGATGAATACTCCTGCCCAGCTTGGTATCATCTGCAAACTTACTGAGGGTGCCCTTGATCCCCTTATCCACATCACTTATGAAGATATTAAACAGAAGCGGCCCCAGTACTGCGCCCTGAGGAACACCACTTGTGATTGATACAAAGATGAGTTCTAAACCCTGCACTATTAAATGAGGATGTGTCATAAATAAATCAATGAATTCACTGAACTGAACCAAAGTGGTTGAGGATTTGGAACAGACTCCTCCATACATAATCCTCAATCTGTTAAAATACTGTACTTCTGTCCTGCCCACCGCAAAATCAACACCACAACTCTTACAATCAGCTCTTACTGCAGCACAGCTTAAATATTCCTCGCACTGAAAACCCTGTGAGCTTTCCACTTACTGCAAGCAGAAACTGACAATTTCCCTCAATATCTTGTTCTGCGTATTTATCCCTATTAAACTTTTAAGCCTGGTTTCAAATTTATTTTTGCAACTTCCAAATCCCGTCACCACAACTGTCCTTCGCAGTGATGCCACCAGCTATTTAGGAGACTATGGTGGTGTAGAACCTCACCGTGATAATAGATCATGTAAGACTAGCACCAAGGTATTTTAGCAGAGAAAAAGACAACTCTAATTTTTTTCCTTTACTAGGAATTCTGTGGGAAGACAATTAGCTCAGTTCCTCATATCTTAGGGCACCTAAATGACAGACATTTCACCTGTAACATTTCTTTAGCCTTCTGATTACTATAAGTAACTTCTAGATTTGCATCATTTTGCATCTCTTCTCCACATACACTAACGTGCGTGCAAATGGAACTACACAAAGTTAGCACTGCTCTTGTGACACTCAGCATCACCACTTTTACTGGTTTTGTGAGAAAATCTGCAAAACCTTATTTAACTCTGGTATATTTGGTAGTAAACTAATAACTTTTAGAAACAGCTTCTCCAAATTAAGAAAAAAAGTACCTCCCACAGAACAGTAATATCTGCTAACGAAAGATACGTGACCTTACAAACAATAGCTCTTCTCACACATTTGTTTCTTTACACTAGAAAGGAATTAACTTTATAACACTGGAAGTTGTTTTGGTTTTTTATTATCAAAGTACCGTTAATCACACTGTATTCAAGAACTTTTATTTCATAGTAGCAAGTTCATTAATGCACAGTATAGCTCTTCTGATGCGAGGGAAATAGAACCGGAACAGTTCTAGCCTCTTTGGAGAATCAACACGTATGAGAAAATTCTATTTAGAAAAATATCAGAAAAATCATACCTCCCCATAAATTCTTGCAAGAAACATTAGTGCTAGTGAAGTCAACGCAAAACTCCCACTTATCTTCAGTGAGATTTTTGCCTTGGGTTGAAGCCATTTGAAAAACCACTGTAAAAGCCCTTTCCAGGCTGAAAATTTAAAGGATATGAACTCAAAAACTAGCGTCCCGAGCTTAATTTGGATAGCTGCCTGACAGCTCCCACCCCTTCCAAAACACAGAAAGGCAAGTACAGCAAAGTCACCCAAAGAAAAGCTAGCATCAAGAGTCTTCAATATAGTTAAAATATATGCAAATCATTCACAGAATATATTTTTCTAATACTTGGCCAACAAAGTTCTCCACAACACTGTATTCCACAGCCCCAGCGATACACTAACCCTCTTTTATCAAATGAGCTAATTTGTATTCCGCAAAATCTTTGTATTTTGCAAATAGAAAAGACACACTGCAGCTTCTCAAGCTTTTTTAATCCTCTTGATGAGAATGAGAAAAAAAAAAATTAATAAAAGAGTTCGAAGTAATACAGCTTTCTTGGACAGCAGAGAGGAGGTCAAGAACTTGGGCTCTGGAATTACAGCACAAATTTCACGACAGAGTGATAAATAAATCCTGCCTTAACAGCCATATACTTCAGCCTCGGAATGTGCGCAGGCTAGAGCCAACAGAGATGACCATGATGGCAGGAGAGCAAGATAACCTCTGAATTGCTGCCTTAGTGAGTGAATTTAGAGTAGACAGCACTCACTTCTTCAGCACAAAGTCTTCCTCACTTCCACCTCCATGATCCAGCAGTTATGAACTCGCAGCAATCATTAACAAGGACAGATACAGGCACTTGGTAAAGGATCTGGTTCTAAAGCCATTAAAGCCAATAAAAAGACTTTGGTGGTAACTGGCTTAGACCCTGAGTAGGGAACAAAAATAGTATACAAGCCTAGAACAAGTTTAAAATCCATAATTGTTGGGTAACATTGGAAAAAGACACAATGATTAAAATCCTTATCTATCTGACAGGAAGCTAAACCTCCCCGATCTTCATCTTGTGCAGACATTATCCAGACAAAAGTTGCACCAAATTTTGACGGCGTCAAGAGTGAAGGATTCCCATTGTTGCATGAACTGGCACAGCTACTGCAGTGGTGGATTAACAAACGGCCCTGATAACCGACTGCGACGAGATTAAAATCTAGTTCGTTACTTGGTCTCTGTAGCGAGGCAGCCAACAGAGCTCTGGCATTTCCGGTGCCTTGGATGTTCTTCACTATTCTTCCCCAGTAACTTCAACTGACCCGATTGTTTTTATGATACCTGAAGAGACTGACTAGTTTACTGAAACCTTCCTGTTGTAATATTTTTATAATTGATCATAATTGCAATAATTGATCATAATTGCTCTTTGCACAGGCATTTCAAAATTCCACAGAGACAAGTCTAAATTGCATCCAAGTGCAGGAAAACAATGATGATATCCAAGCATTGTCCTATTATTTTTTTTTTTTCCACAATGTATTTAATGACCTAAGAAAGTTACAAAAGCAACTTTAAATTACATTTACATATATAAACTAATTAAATATATTTAGCTAACACTGAGAAAATAAAATCCCAAGCAATAAAAAGACAAAAAATCTTATGAGATGACTGATTCTAGAGTAATTTAAGACTTTTTACTGAGCCTCTGGATGTAGCAATCAAGTGAACACTCCCCTACCGAAGTACTACTTGTAGTTAGAGACCACTGAAAATCTTATCTAATTATTCTCATTTAAGAATGGTGAATGAGTGACTAGCCCAGCATTAACTTCTGCATTTTTTATTAAGTTCTATATTCTGGGAGAACAATTTTATTATAGTCCACTTTTCTTCTCTCCACTTACTTATTTCAGTAAGTGGCAAAATTCCTAGAAACTTCAGTGGCACCAGGATTTTTAATACAAGAGCACAGCTTTGTTAGTCACTGAAAGACAAAATGGTTAAGACGTGTGGCTTGTAAGATAATATTAAAAAAGGATATGCATATAGCTATGTACATGTATGTTTAAACTCATTCAAGATGAAGGAAACTCACAGCTTAAAATTCATGTGGCACATTAAGGTATCTGTTTGAATGCTGTCAATTAATATTCCAAGTCACATGTGGTGAACACATATTCACAAAGACTAAAATAAATAACAGCTACTTTATTACCTAAGAATAGTTTAAAGCATGGCATTACCTGACAATGCTTAGAGAGAATCATCAAGTAAAGAACGCAAAGGTCGTAAGAACTTGTGAAACCCTGATGACTCCTAGTTTCCACTTAGTTTTCTCATGATAGGGCTGTCAGGTTCAGCATTAGTGAAAATACTTCCTACAACCACATGAGTACCCCAGATGTTATGACGAATAACTTTGCAGCAGCCAAGATCATCAACGGAAAATCCCAAGTGGCGGTAGCGTTCATCTGTTTCAAACAGAGTGTTGTTTGTGTAAGGTCCAAAAAACTAGATGGAAAAAAAGAGAATTTTTCACGTGAACATTTCCAAGAGCATTTAAAATATCAGAACTACCCCTTTTTAAAACAAAACCTACGCCCAGAAGTACCAGTTACATCTGTCGGAGGAAATTTTATGTACAGTTTTATTCAGGAAATCTACATGGGAAACTAAACAGTGCACCTTATTTAAAGGTTAACTTGTATTTGAAGATTTCCCTTTGCCACTGACAGAGCGCTGAAGGCGTATCAATGTGTTTGAATGTCTAAATCAATCACACAAAAAACCTCAAGTGCTTTGGAAAGGTTCTGCTACTTCTACAGGCAATAAGGATAGGACCCTTCTGTGAAACAGCAAAAATAAGACATGTACCTTTTTAATGAGCCCCCTATAAAGAAAGACTCTTTAAAGACCAAAAATGTGTGTAAATTGGAAACAGGTATTTCAGTTACTTATCTCCGGAGGAAGCTTCTGACCAAAAGCCTACTCCTGATGAATAGGTTTTCGTTAGGGCTGTTACTACCGAACTGGAGCCAAAAGACAGAACCCTATTTTCATCAATCCCTAACTATTCCTTAAATGCATGGAATTTCTGGGAAGCTTTTAAGCATTATACACATCTTCAACTGCCTGTTCACCTTACAAACATCCTCTGTGAAATGTAGTTGCCTCTGTTGACACAATACATCACTGCCTTTCACAGTGGTTTTAAATAAAACTCCACTAAACGGAGCTTTACCATGATTATCTTCAACTATATGGTTTTAACATTTCTCAGACAAAAATAGATACACACTCATGCTTTGATAGAAGCTTTCTCAATTCTCTCTTGTAAGTTTTAAGACTCTTTATGCTTCACAGATGTCTTGGTAAGAAATGGTCAGCTCCTCCAAAGAACTGGTGTAATCTGATCATCAGTGCCCATGCTGTTTAATAGGAACAGGCTATTCATTTTTTCTGTGTAACAAAGATGTCATTAACGAGTGCAAAGACACCTTCTGAAACCCTCCATCTACACAAATAGGTGTTAGGACTACCAGGTTACCTTGGGAGGGCATAACCAGCCTATTGCGCAATGATCAAGAGCTTTAGGGCATAAAAATTTATCCAAAATTCAGCTTCACTGCTGAACGATATTCTCCAAAGCACCAACTGCAATGACAGCTGACACAGTACGAGAACTGGCTCAGGTTTACTATCATATCTTAATTTATGAAAGCAATTATCCTATGGTAACAGCTTTTGGGCAATGTGAAAAGGTTGGATTTAACTCATATAGAAGAATAGAAATCCCACTGCTATTTAGGACACAGCAGTGTCCATTGCATATTCCACACAGCACATAACTTACTGCCAGTCCTGAGGATGGATCAATGAAGTCAGCCCAATAGCCTTCAGAGCAAATTGCATAGCAAATTTCCTTGGCACCATTAATGAACTTAAAAGAAAATAAAGGGAAAGAAGGGTATCAAATGGGATTTTTGTTACATACGCATCAGAACATGTATAAAATATTCTGCAATAAACAAGCACAGATTTGTTTTGGCCTCTGCTAATAGATGAGAAATTCAGCATACTCTCAATAAAAATATTAATAATATTAAGAAGATTAGAATTAATTGCATACATTAGGCTACTCCAATCACATGAGATTTAGAAGTGTTCCTTGTGCCAGTCAGTAATGGATTAACAGCTTGTACAAGAAATAATGTAATTGCTTTGATTATTCATGCAGATTGCAATCATACCTGTTATCCTCTTTAAGAAGGCAACCATTACTTCAGGTATTTCTGTGTTATTTCCATGAGTTTACAGATCTCACCTAAACTCCACAAATTTGACACTAAATGTAGCATTTTTTTTATAAACATATGAAAGACATAGTTTTGCTGTAAGGTCTTATCTCAGCCAACAGCACAGTATTAGGTAGTTCTTCCTGCACTACAAATGATTTTGAAGAACATTTTAGTTCTATGTCACAATAACAAACAGTTGCATAAGCACTTGACTTTTACAACAATCTACACCAATTCTCTTGTAATTAACTGGTGGACAGGAGGACGAATCATGATTTCAAACTCTCCCACTATTTAACAATCAAAGTTGTAGGTCATGTTTCAATTACACTGGAGGACACCAGCTGATGTTCCCCAAAATAGTATTTTCCATTAAGCAACATGCCAAGAAGTTTCCTGTTCTATAACATGTCAAAAACCTCCCTTCTCTGAAGAGAGAGTTTAAAGAATCTACTTTTTTTTTTTTTGCAGCAAACTTTTCACATCAGCTGATATGATATGTTTTTCTTTTAGTTTTATTTTTTAAATCTTTGGTGTTGTGTTGCAGTTATCCGTTTGTCAGGTATAGAAGAAAATTCAACCAGGTAGATTTAAAGCTGTGCTCCTGTATTCTGACATCACAACACAGGGCACAAAATAATTACACGACCTACAGATTACACAGCACATTTTTTCCACAGATAAATCAGCAAGAACAGGAGACCTCAGTTACGTGCTTTTAATCACCCAGACCAGCAGTTTCCAACCCATGTTATGAGGGCCATCAGGGCCCCATAGAAAACTTCTGAAAAAACCTGCAAAGGTGAGCGAGAAAAAAAACGATGGTTCTAAAACCATCCATGCCCTCTGAGAAAAACATGTTCAAGAGCAAAAATCTAAACAGCTGAGTACACTGAGCTAGAGTAAAGCACAAATAGAAGTCACATAGCTTCTTTGAAACGTGAAATTCCGTAATCTCTAGGAAAAAAAATATTTTAACTTCAGGATAAATTAATACTTTAGCGCCCTTAGCAGCTTAAGGTTTCAAGTTTATAGAAATGTTATTATAGCTACTCAGCTTCAGTCCCTTAATGGTCCAAAATACAGGAATTTTATCCTTTACAGTAATCTGTTCTGTACTTTGATAGTCGATGGCTCTGATAATTAACCACGCTTCAACTGTAAATTAAGTCACCAATGTGAGTAAGCCATCTGAAGACAGCATTTTAGGCATTACATTTCTGATACAACACTAGATCAAAAGATATACTGTAACAAGTCCTCAACAATCACTTAGAGTGAGGTTAATAAACACTTGAGATTCACTACTGTAAACAGTTAGATTTGGCTGTAAATAACCCTCATTACTTTAGCACAAGCCTCTCACATTAAATTAGTATTTTTACGGTTACTTCTAACCATCTATGAAGCAAACAAACAGACCATTTTCTTGTGAATTTGCTGTTAGTAACCTTTAGGCCAGGAGGTTACATCCAACATCCTAACACCCCTACAATGACTATATGAGACTTGACAGGGAGGTGCACAAGGAAGAAAGATGCCAATTAACATATAATTAGACCAGATTACAAGGCCAAAGACCAACAGACCATAAATAATTCAAAGAGAAGAACAGACTAAAATGAAGGGAATTTTAATTTGTGTGTAATCTTTACGTTGATCCTTCAGACTGCTTCTTCCTTTTTCGTGGTAACCCTTACGCTGCTTTACACAGGCCACACTGGCAATTTACAGGATTGAAAAGGACATTATCAGACTATCTTCAAACACAAATGTGACCCTCACTATACAAATGAAAAATTATTTTTATTCGTTTTAGAAAGATTATAACAAATAATATATAGAAACGTTGTACTTTGAGGCGCTAAGAATGTTAGCGGTGGTGAACACTGACACCTGCTGGACAACACACACAAAAAAATCTGACGAATGGGCAATAAAGCGATTGTCAGAGAGACCTCTAGTGGCAACAGAACAAACTGACAAAGTTTATGAGGATGGTTAAGATGTAATAAACACAAGATACCCAGACTAAAAGCATTAGCCATACCCATCATCAGAATGGGAAAAAAAAAAAACAACCACCAAACAAACCCCAGAGCAACCACGTTTTACAAGTAAGGACACACTCACAGACTCTGTACTGGAATCTCAGTTATGCCACAGAAAAACAAAGAGAGAAGTGAAATCCTACAAAATCCACTGTTCTAAAGCTGAAATAAGGTGAGAAAAATAGTTGCTGCCCTTAAACTGCAACAAAGCAACAATCAAGTGTCTTTAATAATTTACTGCAGCATTTTACAACATTTTCACATACTTTTGACTCACCCCACTACAAAGAATTTAATAGTTCTATGAGACATGTAGAGTAGTTAAAAAGCTACAAAGCTGGAGGAAAAAAAGTTATCCCCATTTTATCAGGAAAAGAACATAAGATTAGCTCAAAAAATGCTCTAAAAAATAATACAGTGTATTACTACCAGAGCCACAAATGGACCAAAATACAAACATAGTTCACAGAAGATTAATCTACAAACAAAAATAAGATGACGCTCCTGTCAGCTACTTACATTTTCTAACAGCATTTCTCTCTCATCCTCCACTTCTTGACTCCATACAGTCATATCATTTTTAGTCTTCTGGGTTACAGTTAATACGGTTAAACTGTTGGCATTCACTTCTGGAAACATCAATTCAAAGTCTAAAAAAGTGAAACCACCACGTTACAGCTTGCTCTTACATTTTACTTATGATTTTTCGGTTTTAGACAAATTATTGACCCTAATTTAGAGTCTTCTTTACATTTAAATCCAAGATGCGTGTGTGTTTTTCAGGTCAGATCCAGCAAACAGCATGAAATGCTGAGGTTGCTTTTGTGGAAGCTAATGCACCTGGGTAAGGTCCTGTTAAAAGCGACTTAGGCAATGGAGTTTGCTATTTCAAGACCTCCTATTTAACTGCAAGATGATAAAAGCCCCACTACTCTGCACATTTCAGAATGTGCAAACAAGTGCCTGTTTTTGGGAAGATGTAATACCAAGTATAGTAATATTTTGAATTGAACACCACCACAGTTCTCAACGCATGCAAGGTGTGAAGACCCTTATTTTCTGGCTAAGCCGCGTTGTACGATGCACGCTGATTTTGGCTTTAAATCTTTCAGCAGAAATGCCTTAGATCTACTTCCTAGGATGTGACAGCAGACTCTGTATCAGTGGTGCACTATAGGCAGGAGTTGTGATGGTTCTTCCCCTGGGACAGAGAAGGCCCAAGCTACCATGATTCTCTCTTTACATTGTCTATTGGACTACAAACAGGAATGAATGTGAAGCACCAAAGTCACAATTAGGCTTCATGGACCCTTATTTTCAGTGTGGAAGGAAAAAGCACCTTCCAAAATTAAAAGTCTAAAGGTTCACTCTTTCTTACTCTCCGAAAAGTCTGCTCTCTTGAGCATCTGGACCATGATTTCAGCCAGACTTCAGTCTCTTCTCTCTTTCAGTACATCACTCTTTAAATTAGAAGGTTTTATCCCAATTCAATTTCAATCATTTCCTTCTTGAACAAATTAAAGAAAGATCCAAAAGCAACATTTTCAGTAGTTTTATAATTTCAATTGGCTATTTTACTGAAAAGCAGTGCCAAAAGATTTGATTTTGTCACAAACTGGTTTTTGGATAGTGAATTAGCTCCAGAATCTACCTGACACTAAAGAAACAGGTGAAAGTTACTCCCCGCCCCAGCTGATCTTGAATTTAAATGGCACTGCGTTCCGTTTCAGTTTTCCTTTTATAGCAGGTGTTTTTCTTTTGTAAAATATTAACTCTGGACTACCCTTTTCTGTGGCACCAGTTACATCAGAGCATTTACTTAAGTGTTGTTTACATTTTTAAAGGTTATAATTTCTTAGCTATCAAAAAAAAAAAGTGAAAATGTACCTTTCCGTAACAGTTCAGGACAAGCTTGGACTGCGCATTCTACCTTTGCATTTTCGAAGTAAGTTTCAGCATTATTTATTTGCTGTTTCTGTGGAACATCAGCACCCTGAGAAAAATGAAAACCGTAACTTTCCCATTCATTAACATATAACAGGAATAACTTTGTACACCAGACTATGTTTTTGGGACTAAATGTCCACTGATACATCCAAGCAGTTTCACAGAAAGATCATCTGCAATGAGACTTAAAATTCATTTTTCAAATATTGGAAGTGGAACAGATACAGGTATAACCTATTGCTTAAACCTATACAGAAATTTTCAGCTTTATGTACTATTGTAACGGTATTATCTCAAAGCCTTAACCAATACAAAAATTTTTGAAAAATATCTTTCTGAAACAATGGCCTCGAGTATTCAACACAACAGCAATTGATAGATTTCAGACATACACACATTATCTGAGTCAGAATAAAACTTTATTTTAAAGTTACACAACAGTTCCAGACCTCTGATCAGTATGCTCAGCTTTAGCTGTTGTTGCTTGAAAAGCAGAATAGTTTATGAGTAATGCCATTTTTACATTTTTATTCTTTACAGCTTTTTTAGTTCTGCAGTTAAAAAAAAAAAAAACAAACAAAAAACCCCAAAACCCAAACCAGGTTCTTGTGGTTATGTTACAAATGGACCACCTACAAGTCATACATATCTATATATATATATAGATATGATGCATTTAAGCTTGAAATGCCTTAAAGAAAGTAGAAACAACAGCTTCCTCCTTTGGGATACCAATTATAATGTAATAGGTGTAGAATGCCTTAATACTGTTTTTCTAGCTCTAACCGTGCTATAATTTACAAGGAATTTCAGCAAGTTTCTCTAAGACTGAAATGTACTACTCAACATCGTAATTATGTCCTATTTAATACCTGCCTTTATCCAAAAGTTCTCCCTAGAGAAAACTATTACATTGAAAAGAGCGTGGCTAGCATTTCTGCTTTAGAAGTTAACACTCAAGAATAGCAAAAAAACCCCCCTAAAATCAACCCAGCCAAAAAATAAACATGACAATAGACAAACAACAGACATTAACTGCAGTTTCAATACATATGTTTCTACATGTATCTTACATTATGATTGCAAAGTCGTTGGGACAGACCAGTTGGTGCTTTAAGCCTGACAAAACAAGCTGTTATGTTGGTAAACCCCTTTTCTTTCTAACTATAGGATGCTTCTCTTGCTAGAACAGCAGTTCATTGTCATTTCTTGTCTACTGCTTCCATTCTATCCAGCTAAACACCACTTACATAGTACATGTTTAGTAGGCATGCTATTATCTAGAGATTATGACCATTTTCTAAAGATCAATACCACTTCCTCATATTGATAGGCTGTTAGGCCCATTTACTCTGCTCAGATGGAACTAACACATCAATCTCGGGTATGCAGAGGTTAGAGAAGTTTGCCATTTCTCTGACTGGTTTGAGGACTGGTGCCTGAGCTGCAGCAGCACTGAGCTCTTCTCCTGCTTGCTGCAGCAACCTACCACAGGTTTCTATATTCAGCTGATCCCATCACTCAAATTTGGGCCCTCTCCTAGGATGAGTAGTTTAGCATTTTCGTTAGCTAAATGCTGTTCGTGGATTCCGAAACACCACCGGTATGACACAGAGCTGACCTTTGTTGACTGCTTTCTGAATACCAGCTGCAAAACCTGCCTCTGCTCTTTCCAGTTTCTCCCTTCCATTTCAGACAGCAACAGCTGCCCCAGGCACTTTGTTGTACAAGTAATCTTGCTAGAAAGCGGACAGGCATTCAGTGCACCTGGTTTGCACTAAACAAATGAAAGACTAGAATTTTCTGTTGAGCTTTTAACGGAAAGTATGACCCACACAAACCGGATACAGAATCTGGGGAGCTCACCAGAAGCTTAGGTTTTCTGAAGACTTTGGAATACAATGCTACATTTACAAAAAACACTATACAGCATTTTCACAACGGAGATTTGCTATCTGACTTCCAAAGTCTGAGCATGTCACAAACTCAGAGAGCCTGGAAAGTTGAGTCAGCAGCTAGAAGTACTAAACATCCGTTGAAATGTTGCAATCACACTAGCAATTACGAAGCTGCTTGTTGTTAACAATGCATCTGACTCGCTGCAAGTTCTGCCATCACCAAAATGCAGTCTCATTGTGAGGCCTGAGGTACATTGATCTGCTTCTCCTGTGTGAATTCAAGGGCTGTCAGAACTCAGCAGGCAGATCTAAACACTGTCCAAACTACGTAAGTCCATATCTGTTAAATGAAATACTGAAGAAACTACCAATTCTGTTTGATAGAAGGTGGTGAGACTTGGTAAACAGTAAGTTTTGAAAGTTTTCTCTTCCCATATCCATGTAATTAAGCCACTACTAGAATGCTATTTCACTAACCACTGCTTAGTCAAAAAAACCACACACTGAAATACTTTTTCCTAAAAGAAAAAAATTCAGTTAGGTTCTATGTAATATCTCGCTCACCCCCACTGAAATTCATCTTTCAAAAACATCTAGAAAGCCCAACAATATCTTTTTTTCCAGAGGAAGAGAAATTAGTTATGTTTCTCTTAGACAAGAAATACCAGTTTCACATAGATGAAGCCTGTTCTTACCTGAAATTCATTTATGTATTGTGCCATTACAAATTCATGCCTTTCACTTGCTGAAGGCTCTGCTAATATATCAGGCAGACTTTTTGAAACTTGGCTTTTCTTCTGAGAAGCAGTGCCATTTAGATGACAGTCAAAACCAATATTACCAGGCAACTGGAATCTCTGGTCCTGAGGACCAAATGGACCCATTACTTCATCTGGCCATACAGTTCTTGGACCTGCAAAAGTGAAGGCCTTGCTTTAGTCATCACATCTAAAAAGAAAGGAGGGGAAAAAAACCCCACAAAACACAAAAAGAAGAAAAACCCTCTCCCATACAAATATCTGTATTTCACCTCAATCATATAACCAAAGTAACCGCAACACACAAGTGAAAGTAAGGGTCCTGACATAAAAAGCGCACTTCAGAATTCCCAAATTTATACAGGGTGCCGAGTTCTGATAGCACACAAATTCAAAGAAAATGAATTTGCTTTTTCTTACATAAGTCTGGAGGTGTAGCAGCAACATGAGGCTCATCTGAGCCAGAGGAACCTGCTGTAGAAAAAGCCTTGGGATTTACAACTCTTTTGACTAGGGAATAAAACCCTGGTAGGTAGGTGACCAATCTCGCTCTGTTACAGAGCACCTGAGAAGACAAAAACAAAATTAGTATTACATACTGCTAGCAAAAATACTAGTTTAAGTACAGCTTTGTGGATCACAAGAGAAATCCTCACTCGATAATTAAATTAAGATTGTAATTATGATGAGCTGTGTTTCTGTAAAATCAAGTTTTAGAAGTATTTTATTATTACTTTTCTATTTCACTAGTAATAGTATTCTAAGTAAAGCAAACACTTACTGAAAGGCCCTCTCATCCGAGGAAAGAACCCTGAAAAGTTTAAATAGCACCACTGAAACCCCACAATCTAAACTACATTATGGATGGGGATTGTTTCTATGATTATTTCCATGCATGTCATCGTTTCCATGATTGTCACAATTCAATCACAGGACTGATTACTAGAAATACCTAGAAATATCGTTAATTAAGTAACCACTGATATCACGAGATTTTTGCCTTGAAGGCTAGCACAAACATTTGCCAGTCTGTATTCCTACTTCTTAAAAAGACTGGAGGAAGACACAAATTAATAGCACTATAGATACATCTTGTAGCTGTCATCTACAAGCATGCATACACTTGTGCTTACACATACTTTGTCAGAAAACTACACTGCTCTGAACTATAGAGGGAGACATGCATATTAAAACAGGTAGGTATGGTAATTTCAGCTTCTTTCCTTTGCTCTCAAAATCCATAAACATTTAACATGTGCAAAAGTTAAGTTAGTGCAGCCAATGTAATTTAGATTAGCGAACTCAGTACATTCACTTATTTATAAACAAGCGTTGTTGCAAACAGATCAGTATGGTGGGCAAAACGCCAGTAAGCCATAAAACCTTTATGAATTCCATGGTCTTGGGAATACAGCAGAAAATCCGCTTCCCACCACATCGTTTTTCCTGTCAACACAACTTTCAATTGCTGAAGATGAGTCTATTAGAAGCTGATTCTGCCACACAGCAAACAGAAAATGATGTAGTGCTATCTCCCTGAGCATGCAAATGGTCTCAACAACAGGGCTCCACAGAGCTAGCAGCTCCTCACCATGAAGATTAACTCTGAGGCCAATATGAGCGAGTGTTACTGGTGGTTTTTGTTGTGTGGTGGTGTGGTTGTTTTTTTTTTTAAAAAAAAAAAATATATCCAGGTGATGTGATTAAACTGAAACATCTGATCTATTTTTTATACTTTAAAAATAGATTGACAACTTTCATGATGCATTTACACACAGAAAAATAATCAATCATACACTCAGAATTAGAAGTGTAACTTTTTTAAAAAAATAAAGCCTACTTAACTTAAGCACAAAACTACTAATACTCTTCACTACAGTTGCACAAAAGCATGCATTACTGGAAAATATAAATCCCACCTGCCATAGCACATGTGCTTTCATAGAACTTTATTTTCCATGCGAGGGAAAGATTCTTTTGAGAAACTGACATAAAGGGATTTTCCTTAAGTGCTGTATTCTTGACTCTATAAAAGTTCATGTATGTGTTTACCGCTAAATATGTAGGCAACAAGGTTACTTTAACAAAAGTGAAATTATGGTACTAGTTGTACGTTTAAGATTAAAACTCTATTCAGAGTATTCAGAGACCTAAGCCAGTAAGCATCTGTTTCTTACATACTTCCTCTACATAAACATAGATACATAAAATGTTTTGAGTTGGAAGGGATCTTAAAGATCATCTCGTTCCACCCGGCTGCCATGGGCAGGGACGCCTTCCACTAGACCAGGTTACTCAAAGCCCCGTCCAACCTGGCCCTGATAGAACTAGATGGAACTTATTAGACGCACAACGTCTAGTTGGGTCCTATCAACATTATGAAGATGCAAATACATAAAGGCACATTTGATTTTCTGACTTAAATCGAGTATTTACAGTTAAGGCCTTAAGCTGTCTAGTTCTAAACCACCGCTTTTAGGTTTAAAAGCTTCCTGTGACAACAACAAAAGTCTGCTAATTCCACTTAAATGTTTTTTCCTCTATTATGTAAAACTACTATTGAAATTGTTTTTTGCATAATGATTACACTGCAAATAAAACAAATGGAAACAATTATAGCTGACGCGTAATTACAAGAAGAGCATTTTTTTCTTACAATCAGGATCACCTGACGTGGAGATGCTAGCGTTAATTACAGACAAGTTGTCTGAGCTGACTTATGCAAATATTTACACACCTTGAGTTACACAAGTGAAAAAGCACCGCCGAAATCAATACATTATTCATGTCTCCGCGGCAAGACTGAATCAATAAAGGGTGTTTTATTCTTCAGTCTTGAAGCAGCCCGGTGAACCCGAGTATTTAATCTTAACTCATGACATTAAAAAAAAAACAAAAACAACAAACGAACAAACCCAACCAGATCCGACTTAATCCTCGGTTTACTCACATTGGCCATTGCAGACGGCGGGCTCCCTCTCGCCGACAGGCCCCTGGAAGAGAAGCGAACGCCCTGGCCTCCGAGGCACCGGCCGGACCGGGGCTGCCCCCTCTCCTCCGGCCCGCCCCCTCACCCCGCCCGGCGAGGCCGATCGCCCCTCACGGCTGCCGCCGCCCGCCCCCGTTTACCCCCGACAACAGCCCCACGAACCACCGCGGCGGCGCCGCCCGCTCGTTACAGGCCCGGCCGGCCCGCGGCCGAAGCTGCCGGCGACGAGAGGGGCGAAGGAAGCACCGGGAGCAACGGAACCACCACCCCGCCCGCACCTCTCACCTCTTCCTGCAAAATGGCGGCGGCCGCCGTCCGCCGTCCCCCCCCGCCCCGGCGCTCCCGCGTGACGGACGTCCGCCCCGCCCGCGGCCAAGCCAAGCGAGCCGATCCACCGACACCTCGATTAGCGCGTGGAGGGCGCGGGCAGGGAGAGGCGGGGCGAGTCGTTCGGCGATCGATTGCTTAGGGCGGTGGGGAGGCCTGGTAGGGGAGCGGCCGGGGCCGCTGGGCGGTGTGAGGCGGCGGGGCCTTGCGGCGGCCCCCTCATGGCGGGCGGGCGAGTGGGCGGCCGGGCCGCCGCAGCCGGAGCTGGTGTTCCTCCTTGTCTGGGCGCGGGGGCTCCTCGGGGTCGTGGTGTCGGGCACCGGCTCGCCCGGCACCGGCGGTGCAGTACCCGGTGGGTGCGCCAGGAGTCAGTGGCGTAATGTCCGCCGGGCTGCCGGTACACCCCCCCTCCGTCCGTCCGTCCGTCCGCCCTCGGCCGGGGCTTTCTGGGGCCGGGGAGTACAATGCAAGTGGAGAATGAATAAAAGAGGGGGTGTTGTTATTGAAAGAAATGCAGGGGGAGCTTCTCAGCCAGCGAAGGGCCGCTAGGCCCAGGGATTTCCTGCAAGTCGGTGAGGCGGGGGGCGTAAATGCCACTTCTGCTGACAGAACTGACCCTCCGAGGGCGATACGTGGTTTCCTCAAATAGCTGTGTTACAAAGTATGAATAAAACCCTTCTTCAGTGGACCAAAGGCTTTTATTTTTCGTGCTTTGTTGTGGAAAGTCTTTGGTTTTGCACCTTTTCTCCTTGGGCCTGTGCATGGGGATCTGGGGTGAGGTTTGCTTACGAGGCCAGCTTTTTTTAAAATAAACTTCTCCACTATGAGCTAGACTGAGGTGATTCCATGGGCAGAGCGCTTAAATAATCTTTTAAATTTTGCCGCATAAAGTTAACGAGCTGCAGAATTTATTAATGCAAACGCGTATTTCCAATGGAAAGCGTCCCCCCGTGTGCGGCGGCGGAGGGGCCCGGCGGTGGGGTTGGGCTGGAAGCCCTGCGCAGGTGGGCTCTCCTGTCCGAACGACTCTTTGCTCCACGGCAAAGAGAAGGGGTGATGGTTTTAGTCCGCTCTACTCACCGTCTGCGGTCGAAGGTGCTCCAGGCTGGGTTTGTGGGCAAGTCTTTGTTGCTCCAAGAAAAACGGGCAATAAAAAGATGGGTTATGTTTGGTATTGAGTCCTACTGACTCTATGGGTTCTGCTGAATAGATCGCTACCCACAGAATGGATGTGGAATATATACACAACGTCCGTGAGGCTCAGCTAGAGTGCTGATTCCAAAGCCATGTCCTTGTGCATGTGTAGAGTTCCTGCACGTGCTCCCTCTCCGTTTGCAGAATTGTACTGGTTTTCCAGTGTGTAACCTGGGTTCAAATTGCCATCCTCTTTTTTAATGCCACCTGGAACATGGCTGATACATTGTCCCCCTCTGGCCTGAAGTGCAGTTGTAGGAAGGATCATTGTAGCTCCTTCTTTTTCATCTTTGTATTTGCCTTTTTCCTCATCCACTTCAAACGCTTTAGCCATCATGCCATAGCTACCAAATCCATGAGTTCTTATATGCTGTGTCTTTCCAGCTTCTCTAGCAAAGCTTTTTTATCAGTTTTCTAATTCTGAGTCCCCAATAGGCTTCCACAGGCGCTGTGCTGAACGGCCTCGTCATCTTCGTCTTCAAGTTCGGGTTTTTTTGTTTGCCTAGCACAGGCGATCACCTCTTATATCTTGCTTTTTCATACATCCTGCCATCAATGGAAAGGGGAAGGGAGAAAGCTTTGTAGCTAGCTTAAGACTCAGTGTTGTTTCCAGGTAGCTTTTTTGTGCTTTTTTCAATATTGCGATTTAATTTAGATCATGAGTTCTTTGAGGCAAAAACCTCCCTACTTGCATATGTGGAAAGTGCTGTGCATACTAATGCAACTATTCAAATGCTGAATTAAAAATATCAGGGGAGAGGTGTCCAAACCTGAATCTTCTTTAGAGCTAATATAAAAGAGCCGTATTGCAGTTTGCTTCTGCAGTAGAGGGGAAACGCACACGAGCCGCATCGGTATACTAAGATTAAGACTCTTCTTTCTTATTTTGTGCCGTTTCTTTGCTGTCTGTTCAAAGCAGCGATGCTGGTTAAGGAAAGGGAACTTTAATCTCTTGCCTTCAAAATAACAGACTGGGCGTTCAGATCCCTCAGTGAATGTGCACATGGCCTTTAATTTACTTTAGTTATAAACCAGGTATTTCTGGACAATTTTTTTTTTGCTTTGCTGCTGGGTTATTAGCATAAACCAGCTCTAAAGGTTTCAATACATAACTCAATAGCTAAAAATCAGAGCAAAAAATTGCTTTTGTTGTTCTTCGTAATAATGTTCAGCCCTACAATGTTCTGAATTTGTGCTTTATTAGGATCAAGTGAAAATTCCTATATCCAATTCTAAACAATATGATGTATTAGACACCTATAATGTTGCAGTTTTGAGTTTCGTTTTTTTTCATGAGAACATTTGCTCACTGTTGCATGCTACTCAACTATTTTATTAATTCAATGTTAGCACACTTAATTCTCATTTGCTTTTAAATTAAATATTCATGTTGAATCTCTGAACTTCAGCAAAAGAAGGCTGGAGAAATTTGACTTTAACTCTTTAGAGAATGTAATTTATTTCCTCTAATAGGAAAGCACTCTGGATTACATTCAGTCTGTATTGACTTGTCCTTAGGCAATTCCAATTTATCTTCTCTCCAGGGTTAGCACTTGAAGGTACTCAAATCAATCAATGAGTTATCATCCCCTGAAGTTTGTGGCCTGAATTCATAAAGATTAATTTCAATAAAGTTTCTACCTCTATTCAAAGGAGACTGCAAAATCAAACGATCCAATTACAGATTTATCAAATATTAATCATGAAAATCTTCCAGATCTTTCTGATGCCAACATTCTTCTCCCCTGGTGTCAGGAAAGTAATTAGCAGCTGGCTTTGATTAAATTCTTCCCTCCGAGATTACTTTTTTCAGTTTGAGGGAAAGGAAGGAATGCACACAAGATGATACCTAATTCCTCATTTTAAAGTCTTTTCTGAAAAATACACTTAGGTTCAGTTAACAGGACACTTCTTTCCATGAAGATGGAAGAAACGGTCTCTGTCCAGGAACCTGCAGCAATTTCAACAGTGAAACCTGAAGTGCACCACCAGCTTTTCCTGTTGTGTTACTGAGATGCTCTTTTTCCTTATCAGTCTTTTTTTTTTTTTTGGTGACAGTGGCTTCCTCCTGGCAGTTTGAACAAGGTGCAGCGCAGGGAAGAGTCTCAGCAGCTGCATCAACATCAGAGCGAGAGGGATGTGAAAGGGAACTCTCACAGTCACCACCACCCTCTGCCTGAAAACCGATCTCCAAGCCCTAGTTGGCCGTCTCCTTCACCATCCCCATACTTGCTGGATTCCTTGGTCTGCAAGCCAAGGAGCCAGAGGTGCCTCTGAGAAGTTTTGTTGTCTAAGACAAGCAAACACTCCACTCTTCCATCTTGGAGATCTTCAAAACTCAATGGGATGAGGTCCTGGAGTGGGACTGGAGAACTCCAGAGACTCAGCATGCAAATGTGACTTCTCCTGTGATCAGGTGCTTCTGTGTTCATGAAAGTCAGAGGGCTCTTTTCACACAAACATCAAATGCTCCTGGGCAATTCAGTGTTTGTCAGCCAGTGCCTGCACTCGTACAGGTGGACGTGGCGTCTTTAGTATCTGCTCAGCTCCATGGCACCGCTGTTGTAACCTGTTTACTTGGGTTATGAGTGATGGAACTGGATTTCTGTCCTGTTCAGCGCAGTGGAAGCTTGTCTGTCTTTCTGCAGAGAACCACGTATTGTTCCTGAAGCACATCTGCTGCTCTATAAAGCCCAGCCTTGAAGGGGTTCTCCTGTTCCTCTTCACTTGTTGTGGGAGCAAGACCTTAATCGAAACTTCTTTGTCTTCATCTTCATTCATTAGCTGAAAGGTAAAAAATTTTTTGGCTTGTCCAAATAGAGGCTTTTGGAATTCTTCCATAAGCATTAGCGTTGCAGCTTTTGCCTGTTTTCCCAGAGCCGGGGTTTCCTCCCAAATGTGGGTCTTTGCTGCTTACATGGCACGGTTCACCCTGCAGTTAACCAGGGGGATTCGTCTGAAGGCAGTGGAACTGTACCTGATTATGAGCGCGGTGATTTTTTGTTTGTAGGTGCTTATCTGAATACTGCAGAAGCTTGTTAAGTGGTTGTAAAAATAATGAGATAGTCTTTATTCTTATTGTACTTGCATAAGAACCTTTAAAATGCATTTTAAAGTATCTCCGTTTCTGTGCAATGATGGATAGTGCTGGCGCTTGCAATTTACCTAATGGCATCCATTAAACTTCATTAGGACTTTGTTAAACCGAAGTTAAGATCGTTGGCATTGATTTTTGATCTCTAAAACCTGCTTGCAGCAAATCAGGAGCCGAACGTACCGAAAGCCAGCCGGCTCTCGTAGCGTGCCGCTCGTGTTCCCTGTGGTCCAAAAGTGCTTCATGAGCAATGGCAGAGGGAGGGAGGAGGGTCTCAGCCCGAGGTCGCTGTGACATTTAGGAGCACCACGGGTCTGACCAGTGGAGGTCAGCCTGGGGCTCGTGTTCTTTGAGTTGACAGCCTTCAGCCATCGCATCGCCTGCCTGTGTCACCACCCCAGTTGGGGAACTTCTAGTCTCGAAGCTCTAACTCACCCTCTTTGTTTATTCGTTTCATTCCCCGTATTTATTTTTTCTTGCGTATACAACCACGGGTCCCCCCTCACTTGACCTGCTAAACCTTGTTTGAAATGAGGAATGTCTGTTCCTAAGTGCCAGTGAAATCGTGATGAAGTAGAAGGGAAGAAAGGTTTTAACATACTCTTTTTCTGGAAAAGTAAACATCCTCTGGCTATAGGAAGAGTAAACTTCCCCTGGAAATGTATGTGTTTATACGAACAATCTCTTTCTTCTGGCATTTCCAGATATTAGGCTGGGAGATTTGTTTGCTACCACTGGGACAAGAGGCTTTTTAGTAAGTGGTGCAAATGCACAAGATAAGTCTTAGCGTGATTTGTTTTCTTTTTGGAAAGACATCCCCCCCCGGATCTGTTTCTGTGAACCCAAAAGGGATTTCCTCCTTTATCTCAGGGCGTTGCTCTGTGTCTCGTTCCGCTCCCCTGCCCGTTTGAACGCACATCCGAACGAACAGACAGAGGAAGCGAGCATTTCCCCCATAACTGCTGGAGCTTAGGGAGCTTCACTGGAAATCCTTTACCGTAACTTCCCCCGTGTCTGTAAACTACGTTTCCCCGATAACTGCTGGAGCTTAGGGAGCTTTACTGGAAATCCTTTACCAGCGTAACTTCCCCCGTGTCTGTAAACTACCAGTTTACGTTCTTACCGCAGAGAGAAATTTGTCAAACATATTAAACTGGGATGTGCCATTTCCAGATGTGGCGATGCCGGTTGAGTGGGAGCCCTGATGTGTGGTTACCCAAAGGGATCTCAGGCTGTAGGGCCAGACAGTCACTCACCTCAATTCTTATTTTAGTTTTTAATGTTTGGTGGAAGAGGGGGAGTGCCAGGATTCCCATCTCACGTTGGGCTAGTGCCGGGATTCCCATCTCCTTTCTCCCCCAGTATCGCGTCCACCAGCACCTGTGGGATGCTGCCGCATCCCACGTGGCCAGGCTGCCTGGAAGGCGTTTGCAGGTTGGGTGTTTTGGGGGGTATTTACATTTATGACTGGGAGGTGTTGCTCCCACTCTGAATCTGCCTCTTTCCGAGGCCAAATAGGGAATTTAGGTAGCAAAATGTTCAGTGCTGCGACTGTCACCGAGGTTGGAGGCCAGAAGTAGCCTGGACTAACCTTAGTGTGACCTGAATTTGTTTCACCTTGAGCTTGAACTTGAAAAAGGACCGTTTTGCATCAGGGCTACACCACAGCACTGCTGTTATTCTTGACTGAGGTCCACCTGTCCCAAGTCTTGGATGGAGAGATCTACAAGGAGGAGAAGGAGGAGGAGGAGGAGATGGAGCTCTCCCCCTCGATCTCCTGGTGGGAAAGACAGCGGGCTCAGCAGGCTGGAAGCGCTCCAAGTCCCGGCTCTTGGCCATGGTGGTCCTCAGCCATGCAGCTGCTCTGAAACGTGGTCTTCCAGGCGCTTGGCTCCAGTTCTGTGCGCCAGATGTGCTAGGTGGCAGGTAAGGAGGCAGGTTCCCATCAGAACTGTATCAAAATCAGTGGGTTTATAGGGCGTTTCTATTTTGGTAAATCTTTATTTTTCCATCTGGAAAGTGTTCTCTTAGAAAATCTAAGTCAAAATTCATGCTTAAACATAGTGCCATGCCTAATGGGCTACTTACTCCACTAAATTCCTCCTTTATTGTTTTTTAAATATATGGGGTCATACTTTTTAACCCTCCTGGTTATGAAGTATGTCTCGCAAAAAGGTTTATGGCATCGTGTGTTGCCTATGAGTTATGAGGCTCTGTTCCTGCCTGGCAGTGAATGAAAGAGCCCGGCATCTGGCAGTATGTAAAACCAGATATCGCAAAACTTCCCACTTTGAGGAGATGGGATGGATGATGGATGTTGTGATAAAGAATCTCTTCTGACATGTAAGTGAGGACAGTTGGAGGCCCTTTCTATAAAAATTTACGGAGCTTAACCAAACCTCCCAGCTGGAAGCTGGAGGAATTCAGTCGCTGCGAAGCATGCCGCTGCCATGCGATAGCAGGAGTGCTTGAAAGCCTGCCCTCTTTTGTCCTGTGCAAATCCACGACTCGGTTCTGGGCAGAGGGAGGTGAGTAGTGCCCAGAATTTCAGGGATCAGTTCAGAAAACCTTCGTGCAAAGTCTCATCAGGATTTTTGTTACCCACATTTAGAGCCCCATAAAGTCAATAGAAGACTTTCTGATGCCTTTAGTGAAAACTGGAGTAAAAAATAGACTTTAAGATATGTTGCATATTAGTAATTCCCCAAATATTTCTTATCGTGAGTCACTGAGTGAGACAGAATCCATGTGCGAAGTCTCTCTGTCCAGGCTCCCCCGCATCAGTCTGGTACTTTGGGGGTAAAATTGTTGCTGTGGAGCAGCCTTGGGTAGAGACAGCAAGATGAACTAATAATCATTCGAGTTATTGCATTTTGTCTTGCAATATATCTAGAGCTAAACCTATTAACTTGGAGAGCATCTTTATTGCTGAGAGCAAAACGCTTCTGCTGACAAATCTGGTTAGGTGCTATTACATGTTTCTGTCACCAAACTCTTGTTCCTACTTTGCTATTTTGCTAATGCATTTTTGGCCTAATTCCATGGCACAACATCTATTTATGCTTTAGAAAGGATAAGAAATAGTCTAATTTCCAGAACGTGTTCCTGGTAGCTTTAATGTTCTCTTTTACCGGTTTAGGAGTAACAACCAACCTACTAATTTGTCACTGACAGATTCCTTTTGTGGTGTTGAAATGACTGAAACAAATGACTGAAAACTGCATTTTGCATGTGTCAACCTCCTCTATTCTAAGGGTAACCTAAAATAAAGGCTCTTCGCTTTCTTACGCGAACTTCAGAAGAAAACATCAGACATCCTCTTCAAAAGTTATGGTATGAACAGATGAGACATGCAAGATGATCAAAGGAAGACTAACGTTAGCTGCAGTGCCCTGCTTGTATGATGAAACCATGAAATGCTCTGGGTTCACAGGCTGCATTTCAAATTTGAACCTGCAAAGAACAGGCAAAAGCTTTCTTAATACAGGTCAGTCTGCATTTTTATTTGTCAGTATCTTTAAAACTACTGAAAATAAAATAATAGAAAGCTAGTGGTGTAAATGATCAGTTGATCCTATTTTCATCTTGGATTAATACTGATCAGAAGAAATGGTTCTAGTGGCAACAAATTGCAGTGCTACTTTGGAATTCCTGCTGTGTATTACTGATTCATGAAATCATAGACTAGTTTGGGTTGGAAGGGACCTTTAAAGACCATCTAGTCCAACCCCCTGCAATGAGCGGGGCCATCTTCAACTGGATCAGGTTGCTCAGAGCCCCATCCAACCTGGGCAACCTGTAGATGAGTTACGCGAGACCCAGAGACACAGCAACGTACATCCAATTTTTTTGAACATATAGTTTTATTTAAGCTCCATACAGCAGACCCAACATCGTATGCTGTCTTCCAAACGCTATCTTTAGCTTCCTTTTGACAGCGAGTATAAATCAGTGGCTGGGGTGTCTAACAAAAGGCATCATCAAGCATATCTCTATGTACTTGAATATTCAAACTCGCATCTTATTCATCTCCCTATAACGATTCCAAAGTTGCTCATCACCAACTATGGTGATAAACCATATGAGCTGTGAGCTCACTGTGAGCTTCTCCATAGACGGACAAAGAAGTCCCATTAGGTCATGGTAAGATCATCGTTTCATCATGCTGAAACTCATCTGCAGCATCCCCTGGGAGCAAACCCAGCTCAGCTGCTCGCAGCCTGTTCTGATCAACCTATATAGCAACGTATAGCTGGAGAGAAAGGAGGAGGGAGACTTGTGCTCCCACTTGCCAGCCTTTGCCTGTCCTTTCTGCCTTAAATAAACAAGTTTTCGAGTGAATCCGTTTGAGGGAAGAATGCTTTGGGGCCAAATATTTAGTTGGGTAAATCAGTTTGGTGTGGAAAAACCAGCAGAAGGGCTGAATCTCTTTTAAAGCTTTATGCTTTTCTGTTGTGTTCCCTTTTTCTGCAGGAGGAAGCATTTTGCCTTCAGCTGGTGGGTCGTACCGCTCTTGTCCCTGTGTCCACCAGTGGCTGCACCCGTTTCACACGCCTGTGCTGTTCCTTTGAGAGCTTTTTGGGAGTGGAGTGACTTGTGGGAAAAATGAAATTTCTTATGAGTGTGGGCACAAGGGGGTGACATTATGGAAGTGATAAAGCGCATGTATTTTGAGAGGTCACAGGCAGGGCGGCTGTAGTGTAAGCGCATCTCTTTTGTAGCATGTTATTGCCTGGCAGTCTCGTTTCGAGCTTGCCTGTCTCTCCGGTCTTCCCGATGATGTAGGGGAAGTGTCTGTAGGTCGTGCGGGGCAGGACGGTCACCCCATCAGCGAGAGGGCAGAGGAAATGAGAGCACTGGTCCCCGGAGCGCCTCATGAATATTTATCATGGCAGTGGTAAGCATTGCTATGGAGCTGCCCAGCCTTTAGGGGTCTGGAGCTGATTTTGCTGCTGATGTTTACTTTAGAAAACGCATGCCAGGAACCATCCCAAAACGCAGATGAAATGTTTCGCTCCACAGCAGTGACAGCGGGCTGCGGCAAGACCACATCTCCACCAAGACCACATGCCCATCGTTACGTTCATGACAGTTGTTGCCCTTAAGGAGCTTGGCCAACAGCTCCGGGGGTGGAGATGGCAAGGCAGAGCTGATCGTAGATAGACTGGTCACCCCCAAGAAGACCCCAGGGTGCAGATGGAGGGAGCAGAAGCGATTTGCATCAGCTGAGGACCTGCTTGGCCAACTGTGAGCTCTTGGGGAGGGCTGATGTGCCGCTCTCCCTCCCAGGTAAGCCCACACGCTCTTCTGCTTGGCCGTGCATGGATGTCGAGTAGTTTAAATACTTGCCAGTATTTAAACTGGGCACGGCAGCCCTGAGCAATAATAAAAGTCAGTGATGTGTGTTTGTACACCACAGATAGCTTGGGCAGAAGAAAAGTGGGTTCGACTCAGACTACTGCCTTTGTCCACATTACTGACCTTTTGCCTTGCATATTGCGTGGCCCGCGGGCGGAGGGAGGAGGATTAAAGGTTAAGAAACCTCTCTTGAAAGAGTTAGGCTGCCTAAATGTTTAAAATGTTTCCTTTCCCCAGTAATTCCAATATATATTAAAGCTAAAACCCTTCTGAGAGGTAATAAAACAGAGCAGCGGAGAAGATCATTGGGAAGATTAGGAAGAAGAGACTTAAGAGCTTACTCTTGATGCTTTCAGTTTTATACTTTGTTCCTGTTTTACTCTGTCAATCTCTTCTAGGGTTTCTCACTGTGATTTTTATTGTGTTTTTATGGAAAAGAGACGGCGTTGCAAACTACCAGGGAAAAGCTTGTTGTCGTTTAGTGGAGGGGGGAAGAACATTCCTTTGCACATTTTTCAGTGTTCCTGTTATATATCAAATTTAGAAAGTAACAAAACGTAGCATCCAGTTTTCATTAATGCTTCGGGGATTTCTTGGCACATGTGTTTTCGTTTCCAAGCGTTCACATGAGAGGCAGAGGAGAAGATGAAATTCCTCCTTCCTAGATATCGGTGGAGTACCCATCTTGTCGTAACCAGGGGGTTCCCTGGACCTCGGTGGCAGGTGGCAGGCTGTAACCTGCTTTTTCTGCTCAAAACCCAGCAGCAATGGGAAACACGGTGATGGTTTATCAGGACAAAGGGCCGCAGTGTGATTGCTTCCCTTATGCGAGCGTTCCTCTTGACACAGTCTGGCTCATGGCCCATATTAATTTGCTCAGGAAAAAAAAAAAAAAAAAAAAGAGATGATATTCGCATTCTTGGAGGAGTTGTGTGTTCCATCTGGATACTGCAAACCTGCTAAGCCTGTCCAAGTATCTCCCATGTTCGCCTTGCTCAGTGAGTGATTTTTATGCGTCTTGTCAGTTAAATGTATATGTGACCTCCTAAGGCAAGAGCTGAGCGTGAGGGTGTCTCGTGCCCGTCACTGCTTCCTCGCAGCCGGAGGAGAACCCCTGGGAGATGGTCACACCGCGTGGTTACTGCCTGATTAGATCACAGCAACGTACAACTCTCTTTAGGGTAGGTCTCAAGTCGGTGTTGACAGTAAGTTTGTAAAATTACCACGGAGGTGCGTTTTGTCACATCAGGTGTGAGCGGGTCTCAAAACTCCGGGACTGAGCTGGCGGGTGTATGGACTGGGTGATGTTAAAAGTCTTCTCTCTCTCTCTGAATTTTGGTGTTTCTATGGAAACAGGGACTGAACAGAAATTGTTCTTTCCTGCCTCTTCCTCTTTCTCATCATGGTTTCGCTGGTGGGAAAAAGTGAAAGTTCAGGTGAAAGCCAGAGCACCCAGGAGTAGATGTTACAGTGAGAGCAGGACTGGATCCTCGCTGCTCACCTCCTCTTCACTTTCAAATCGAGGGACATGGAAATAAAGACTCAAAAAAGCTTCATTTCATATCTGGACAATTATATATTTCTGAATTTTAAGCAAAAAGTGACTCGCGTGACCATGGCTTTGGTCAGAGCGTTGCCACCAGCTGGAAGGAAGGAGGCTACAGGGTGAGGACTGTGGTTTCCCAGACCTCTCCTAACCAACCTGACCTGGAGCACCTCTGGTTTGGGTTTCAACTGGAATAGGAATTTAGACAGGCTCTGAGCACTGTACCCTTACGGAAATAAAATGGTCACTCAGATCAAAGAGAACTTTGATGAAAACAGCTTGGGGACGTAGGGGCTGGCTGGTGCTTGCTGGGGAGATGAAAGCCAGCTGCTTTCTACCGTGTGGAGACATTTGGGTCTTGTTTTCATGATGATCCTCCTACACAAGAAGTATGGGGTAAGGAGGTGTGTGTTGGAGTCAAAGCTGGAAAGATAAATGCCTCTGTGGGTTGCCAGTGAAGCAGTTTTTTGGCAATAAGACTTTCAGGAGCTTTTTTTTCCTTTTCCTTTGGTGATGCACTTATAAGACTGGACATTGAGTGTCTGCTTAGCTGGAGAGGGACCTGGAGCTCCTGTCTGCCGAGCAGAGGCTGGAGGACTTGGAGCACCCAGTGGATTCGGTGCTTTTGAGATATTTCTAATACACCAGACTGCTGTTGCTCGGTGCCACAGCAGAGTGACAGGTTCCACTGTGGTCCAAGTGTCCTTGTCTTTATTGCCAGGTGTTTCCACTAATGGATGACACCCTTGTTTCCTACCAGTCTTGCTGCGAGAGGTGGCAGTTCCTTCAGGACCTGCTATCCCATCACCTGTCGGAAACGCAGAACGGAATAAACCCCCATAATTTAGTTTGATACTAAACAAACTGTGATGACCCTCTGGCTATGTGTAGAGAAGAGACAGGAAAAGGAAAGGAGGATGGTGAGCAGATGAAGGACAGGTTCTGCACTCAATCCCAAACGAAACCAGAGGCCGATCGCACCAGAGTCTCTCACAGGTTCTCTTTTGAATAAATCACTTTCTAGAAGATTACTCATTTCTGTGGCAGTCAGAGGCAAAGAGCAGATCTCAGGAAGAGCATCTGGCCCTCATATCTGCGATGGGAGGGAAAGCTGTCCACTGACCTCCTAGCCATCCTATGAAGGAAAAGCAGAACTCTCTAGTGTTTTTGAGGCTTTTCCCAAATTTCCCTATCCAGAGGAATGTATATGGCTGTGTTGGGCTAGAGCCCCTGATGGGTTCTAAGTTGACATAGCTCGCAGCTTCAGTCACCTTGTCATGGGTGTCTGCTTCTTCAGCAGCCTGCTGTCTCCGGTCCAATCCTCTTGAATGAAAGGGAGTCATCACTAGAAAAATCTGTGCTTCTTTATTCATCCAGAAAACAAAGAGTTAGTCTTACTTTTTTGTTTTTTAGGGCTTGCCTTCCTGTAAGTTTTGGTATTTGAAATTAATGAAGAAAATGAGAAAAAAATGTGGATCAGATTACTCCTTCTCAGCTGTTTTGCTTTTTCTGGCAAATTGTTGCTTGTAGAGTTCTGGCACTTTATTTCTTTTTTTTTTTTTTTTTTTTTTTTAGGCATTGACATCTCTTATCATGCTCTGTGTAACTCTTTCTTGGGAATTATAGGATGGGTGGATGGCCGCTTACTCCTGGTCCTGTTCCTGGGGCCACCCTTTTGCAAGCTGTTCTCACCCTCTTTCATCCCTCCACCAACCTGTGGGCGTCTGAATTCAGAGAGTTTTGGAGGCTCGTTATGGAGTTTTCTCATGTAACACCATTAATTAACTTGTGACTCAACATGTTCACATTAGAGAAGAGATAATTTACAGTTTTACTTTTGCTTTGCCTGTTTCTGTGTGCAGTGTGGATGTGTGATATAATTCCTTCGAAGTTGGTAACATTTGTAGGTTAGATGAGGTTGTAGATGCCCCATCCGTACAAATATTCAAGGTTGGGTTGGATGGGGCTCTGAGCAACCTGGTCTAGTGGAAGGTGTCCCTGCTCATGGCAGGGGGTTGGACTAGATGATCTTTAAAGTCCCTTCCAACCCAAACCATTCTATGAGTCTCTGTGTAGTGGTAATGGCAGTGCTGGTGTGCTGGAAACAGGCTTGGAAGGAAAAGGTCTTCTGTAAGCAATGAATTTTTTGCACAGGTGTAGTTACATCAGAGGAAGCACTGCTGTGGATGGTGACCTGCAGCAGCTGGGTTGGACAATGCCACTCAACCCAGCACAAAATAGCGGTGCTGAGCTGGCTGCTGTGTGCTGGCGCGGTTGGGCATCTTCCATCAGCAACAGATCCAAAGTCCTGCATCTCCCATACGCAGAGGGGCCAACCTCTCTGCCTCCAGATTTGCAAACGACGGGACGTTAACAAGCATGGAGGCTGCTGGCAGCAGTTCATAAATTCTGCTGAGGTTTCGGTAAGTGCCGGGTGTCTGGTTGCCACCTCTCTCAGAGCAGTGTGGGGTGATGGGGACCATTGCAGAAGAAGACGTTGCAAATGGGTTTCTGCTCGTGCCTACAGGCACACCTTCTAGTTTTCGTCAGAGGGAACCTCCCTTCTTGGAAACTTTAAATGCCCATAAACCCCCCATGTTTCTCTTTCTTCCAGTTTGCAATTTAGGCCTATTTTGAAAGCTAAAGCAGTTAGGAGAAGGAAAAATTGTTAAACTGGAGCAATTGAGTTAAGCATCGAACTGCAAGCCCAGGGCCAACATGCTGACAAGGAAAACAACTAAAGCCACTCGCAAGCTATTCAAAACACTCCCGCACCCAAATAAGTACAATAAAAACTACAAACCTAATCTTTAACTTTAGCTCACAGTATTGGGGTTATTAAAGTTATTAAAATCCAGTCGTTGGAGGGCTTGGGGACTCCGTTAAGGTATCCGCGGCTCATTGAGCCTTATGTAGGAATTTTGCCCAGGGGGATTTTCTGGTTAATGCGTATGTTGACTGGCAAATTGCTTTCTGTCTGCAGAGCTGGCGGGGGGAATAGCTGGGATGCTTCTATATGGAGGTACTGCTGCTGATGATGGAGGTGAAGAGGACAGAGTGGGGAAAACTCGCAAGTAATTCAAAACCCATGTGTGATTTAGCCTCCTGGTGCTCTAACGCAGCTATAAATATTAAACACGGGTTTGGGATGGGATTTCAGCTTGGCCCGTTGGCTCCTTTTCCCAAGCGCACAGCAACCTCATCCATCTCCAAGCCGGAGGGGTGGGCTGCTGGCTGGGCAGCCGCGGCTCAGAGGAGCAGGATGCCTCTCTCCTCTCCTTACCTAGTTTTTCTCTCCTTCCATTAATCACAGTCGTAGCAGACTCGGAGGGGAAAAAAAAAAGAGTTTAAAAATCTCTATTTGTCTGTAGGAACACATCAGAATTGGAGCCGTTTCTTTCCACCGGGACACAAAGCCCAAGGTGGGAGGGAAAGCGGCGGGTTTGGGGGTCTGGAGATGGGGGATCCCCCATTGCTGTGTGTCTGGGGGAGGGGGGGTGGACCTGCCGAAGCTGCTGTAGGGACACGGTGCGTTGGGTTTATTCCTCCTGAGGGCTGCAGAACATCTCTGCAAAGGAGTAGCAATGCAACGCAAAACTGTGTTTCCAACTGAGTACCAACGCCTGTGCAGAAATGTTTCCCCCGTTCATTGTAAATATAGGTGTGCTTGCATTAAATAGGATTTAATTAATAGGAAAAAGCTTCAAAAGCCAGGACTGCTTGGCTTTCGGAAGGGCTGGGGAGGGAAGAGGACCCTGTACAAGCCCTTGGGAAGGCCGACCCACACCTCATGCCCGCTTCATGCTGCATGGGATGCACCACGATCCTGGATAAATTGCTCCCTTTATTAAGTGCACTTAAGGTCAGAAATGAATCCGTCTAATTTAAGTCATACCAGACTAAATTTTGACTTCCAGCTATGGTAACTTCTGCTGACGATGCCTGTGAGGCTGCGGAGCGCTCTCAGACTGCGGAGCGCCGTGGATTAGATACATCAGATATTATGGCCAAGTCACCCGTTAATCTTTTCCTTCATGGGAAGATTAATCTATTGCGCTTATGTCTTTCGCTATAAAAATGTATTTAACCTTGTCCTTTGAGTGAACAACGAGCCTTTTCAACCTACCAGCACCTTGGATTCTTGGCTCCAGAAGTGGGAGATAATTTTTGCCGTAACAGTTTTCCCAAGTGCAAACGTAAAAGTAAATACCCCTTCACACCTTCCTCCCGAGGAGACATATTGCTGCGGATGCTTTTGGTCAAACACCACATTTAAGGAGGAATATTGCATTTTGTCAAAGCATCTTTTCCCAGTCTCTTAGGTTTTGGTTATTCGCATCATTTAGCCAGAGGATTTGGAGTTTTTTGCTGCTAATGCAACCATTTCCAGGCAATATTTTTATAAAATCCAAAGTTATTTCATTTTCTTGGAAGGCTTTTTCAGGGGAAAAAAAAAATAATATTGGAAGAGCTTTCCTGGCTAAGCCCAAGAAAGGCTGTATGATTCCGTGTTACTTATTCACTTGTATAAATGTGTTTAGTTCCACAAACGCAAAGGTGCCGGCACTGCAGGTGTGTTACTGGGTGATAAGTGCTGTTCATATGCTTAGTAATGCAGTGTGGAAATAAATGACCATATTTCAGATTATTTTAAACTCCTGACAGGTTCCGTATGGAAAGGAAACAGCCAGTACAAATAGATTAAGCACACAACCTATGTTTAATGTATGAAACTCTCTGAAGGCATCTGGTGCTAAAAGGCGCTGCAGGATAATGCAAAATCCCACGTGTTTGAACTGAATCGTTACAACTTTGGGGATTTTGCAGAGAGAAACGCTAACAATTATTGCACAGCGACGGTCTCCTTTTCTTTCCCGTCCTTGCAACACTGCTGTGATGGATGCACGTCACTCCCAGACGGAGAGCATCTCTAACGGTAATGAAAGGACCCCATAAAGCAGTGGGTATTGGCAGAGCGTAATCATTAAGATGGTTTTACTCCATAATGAGATGTTGCGGAGTACAGCTCCATTCAAAGCCCTTTAAATAATGTTAACATTGAATATAATAACCTTACAGGGAAATAAAATCCCTCTCCGAGTCTGTTTCTGTCTCTGAAAGGGAATCAATTTTCTTTGCCTGATAGCTTTCCCCAGCACTTAACACAGATGGGGGAAGTCAGTTATTGTTAGGGTTGCCCATGAATTTCTTCATGAAGGTCAAATCTTAAAAAAAAAAAAAAAAAAAAAGACAAAAAAAAAAAAGAAAAAAAAAAAAAAAGAGGTCTCCTGACCCCTATCCTGATGGGAAATGTGGATGCCTGGTGCAGGATGTCCTGCAGATCCCATGGGAAGGACCCACCACCGCTGCTTCAGTGGGGAGAGGGTCTGCAGCGCTGGTAGACGCTGGCATTGCGGTGACGGGGTGACACCAAGGCTCTCTGTCAGCCCTGCCACGGCAGGGCAAGGTTGCAGGTCTTAATTATCTGCACAAGGACTCTGTGTCTTCAAATAACAGTAAAGAACCAAGTCATGGGCTGGACCAGGGTAATTTGGGCTCTGTATCTCTGTTTTAGCTGTGGCACCCTTGACCCACGCAGTCCGAGCCAGCGGCTGCATCCAACACGTTGCTTCTATCACCTTTGAGGCAGAGCAGTGTAAAGAGCAAATCTTAAAACGATATATTCCTGCCATGCAAACCTCCTGAGCCCTCTGCTCTGCGGCTTCGCAGGGACATCCCCGGCAAAGGGCAAAATCTTAATTTTGCCCTTACTTAATTTCCCTTCTCATGGAGCAGCCGAGAGAGGCCGGGTGCCCGGTTCCCCTTGGTTTGCGCCGCTCTGTGGCTCTAAAAACCACGAGCTAACATTTTTGGGGTGAAACCATGACTGTTCAGGCCAACTTCTACTCTCAGTTACCATACTGTAAGCCTGATGAAGTCCAGATTAATAGCCTTTAATGAGCTTTCTGGGGACAACAGAAGGCAGAATTTGGCCCATGGTGTATCTTCTGCAAAAGGCAAAGCCGGGGAATGTGTATGTCGGGTAATGAAATGCCTGCGGTCGTCAAAGTTGGGGTTCAGGTACTGGGGCGGGGGGGGAGCATTTAACAGAAATACGACTCGGAAGTAATTTTCCCCATAAAATCCCAACTGCAGAGTGTCACCATAATGCACTGTAATGACTGGGAGGGGGTGTAATTTTAGAAAGTGGTTTTAAAATGCTGTTCTGGAATACATCTGGATTCTCTTAGGAACAAGCAAAATCTCATCAGGGACCACTTCAAAGGCCATTTCCTCATGGTTAAATTATCTCGCGTGAGCCGGCTGTTGCATGTACATTGTTACATTATGTATGATTTTTGACTGCTCCCTAATATGAACAAACTGCACAATATTCCATTAGTGATTTCCAATTTGTTCCGAGCCTGAAGTCCTGCAGACAGCCTGCCTTGCAGGCTTGGCTTTCCAGGCGTACGGGGGGGGGAACGTTTCACAGCCCTCCGGCCCTATGTCCTGCCCGGAGGCTTGGGAAACTGGAATTAATTGTGTTTTTTAGTAAGCGTGCCAATGCTAGATTTATAGCAGTGTTTAAGTGGCTTGTGGATTTTGCATTTTTAGAAAAGGTGAATTTGAACGGTGTGCCCCGGCTCAGTCGCACCGGTCTGATGGCCAGTCTCTGCGTCCGCTCGCCGGGACGTAGGTAAAACACACCGCTGTCACGCCAGGTAATGTCTGCTCAGGTTTTATTTGCTCTTTTTCCCTTCTTAGCTGGCAGGTGGGTGGCTCTCCTCCGTAAGTGAGGACAGCGATGCTCTGGCAAAGCATGTGTACTGGCAGGGAAGAGAAAATAATGTCATTTGCTTCCCAATGAGGTACACCTGAACAATACAGATGTCTTTTTATGCCAGTACCATGATTGCACAACAGTGCGTCAAATTAAAGCCATGTAGCTGCCCAAAGCCTACGATCTGCTCATATTTCTCAGTAGACTCTTGTGGAGTGACTCTTTTGTCATTCGGCAGATTAAGGGAGAGCAATCGCTGCCCGGTATCTCTTGCTGCAGCCTGGCCCAGAAATTGCCACGTGCTCTGTTGTAGGGTTTGGAAATGAAATATAAATATACTGTCTTAGGGGACATGTTTGGTGGGAATATAGCAGGGTAGCCATAGGTTGTTTGTACCATCAGGGAATGCCATCAGCTTCCTCTTGAGATCAAATGCAAAGCCTTTTGTGGGCCAAAATCACGGGGAATTTTAATAAATCTACAAGGTATTTTTTAGCTTAGTTTCCTTCCATTTGCATAAGTATGCTGTCTCATTTTAAATTCCATCAGACCCTTCTCTTTCACATCATGGCCTGTAATGCTCATTATTGGGTCCATTCTAATGCGTACAGTGCTGATGCTGACAAACGATGTAAAGGGCGTATATCTAAAAAGATCACCCCTTCTTTAATTTACAGGAGATTTCTGCAGTCTGTGCTAATGCAACACATCAGGTCACCTCTTGTCAGCTTCTCTCACTTGGGCCAAACTTCTGCAAGTTGATAAAATGCATTGGTGTTTTCCTAAGAGTCCTCTTCCATGGAAGCAATTGCTCCGGCTGCTGGAGGGATATTACTCACCTGCCAGAGTCATGGAAGATAGAATATAAAATAGTCTCTCTCTGAAGATGTAGCCTATGTTATGAAAATGCTTAAAACTCTTGATGTGATGTTGCATCATCTTCTGTCTTTTTGGCATACAGCTTGCACCACATTATCATAAGAAGGACGTGGACCTGTTGGAGCGGGGCCAGAGGAGGCCCCGGAGATGCTGGGAGGGCTGGAGCCCCTCTGCTGGGAGGACAGGCTGGGAGAGTTGGGGGGGGGTCAGCCTGGAGAAGAGAAGGCCAAAAAGGGGAGACCTTGTAGCAACCTTCCAGTATCTGAGGGGAGGGGAGGGAAGCAAGAAGAGAGGAGAGAGGAGAGGAGAGGAGAGGAGAGGAGAGGAGAGGAGAGGAGAGGCAGTATGGTGTTGAAACACAGAAGTTAGAAATAGCAGCCTGGGATGGGGAATAACCACAGTGATTAATTGAAGCAATAAAAGTCAAACTGATCTTTTACTACCTTGAAAGGGTTTCAACCATACCCAGAAGGATTCCTGAAAGTGGTTCTGAGATAGAAAGGAAAATAATTTGCCAAGAGAGTGCAATCGCCCCCTCTCTGAGCATCCTCCTCCCCACAATCCCCTCAACGCCTTTGCACAGAAGACTTCATGGAAAAGTGGGAGGAGACTGTTCTTTCCTTTTAATCCTTCCTAGCCCCATTCAAGATTTTGGAGACCTTTGTTTTGCGTCCATGTGGAAGGGAATGGGCCAGTCTCGATTTTGCTGCCCAGAATGACTATCATTAAGATTTAGCTTGTTGCAGTTCTTCCTGAGAGCAGAATATTGGTTGAGAATAATTAAAAAAAAAAAAATTAATTACAGAGAATATATTCTCTTTTTATCAGTTAATAATTTTATGTGTAATCTGAGTCACTTTTGTGTGAATCAAATATAATCATCTTCATAACACAAGGTAATTAAATGAATCATAAAGCGATGGCAATTACCTTCCTTCTCCTTGGGAAACCCTTATCTGGGATTCGGCAGGGCTGGGCGGGCTGTCCTGTGGGAAACTAGTGATAATAGAGGTGGGTGTTGTGCAGGCAGCACTGCTCGGCAGATTGGGTGGGGGTCCACGGTGGAGGGTAAATGGGATGGGGTCTGAAAATAGGGATGAGCTTCAGATGGAAAATAAAAACATGGAGCGGTAGAAGAAATTGTGAGTCTTTCGTCTGTCTTCTGGTCCCCGCGCACCATGTGGCCAGAGTGGAGGGGGCTGCCACAGAGGGGTATGCTTGATGATGGTGACTGCTAACAAACACATTAACCAGTAACCAAAATGGGCTGAGTTAGGGACTCAAGGCCAGGTTAAATATCTAATGGAGGAGATGGTTGGTGTTAGAGAAACCTCTGGTGGTGTTAGGTGCCTGGAAGAGCTTTTCTCCTAGATGCTGGGTGCCCAGGATGTCTCAGCATCTGGTGGTGGCCAATGACCATGAGGCTTCCCGGAGGCTGTGGGTCTACTGCCCACCTCTTGTACTTTGAACTGGGCAACAACCCTGTGCCCTGAGGGGGTATAAATACTGCTCATCCTCCCAAACACCGACCTGGCCCCTGCAGGGAATCATAGAATGGTTTAGCTTGGAAGGGACCTTGAAAATCATCCAGTTCCAACCCCCCCTGCCATGGGCAGGGACACCTCCCACCAGCCCAGGTTCTCAAAGCCCCATCTAACCTGGCCTTGAACACCTCCAGGGATGGGGCAGCCCCAGCTTCTCTGGGAAACCTGTTCCAATGCCTCACCACCCTCAAAGTGAAAAAAATGCTTCGTAATATTTAATCTAAATCTCCCCTCTTCCAGTTTGAAGCCATTCCCCCTTGTCCTGTCACTACAAGCCCTAGTAAAAAGTCCCTCCCCAGCTCTCCTGTAGCCCCTTTAGGCACTGGAAGGCCGCAATAAGGTCTCCCTGGAGTCTTCTCTTCTCCAGCCTGAACACCCCCAGCTCTCTGAGGAATGAGCCTCAGCAGCTCATGCTGCACCCCTGCTCCCCGGTGGGAAGCTCCTGCAGGGGCGGGACTGAAGGGGCTACATACTGGAAGAGGAAAATAGAAAAAAAATATCTATTACTGCATATTATAGATAGTAAAGAAGATACTTCTATGGCTCATCAACACACAAGGTTGCTTTGTTCAACATACTTTAACGTGTACCGTGTGTGTACCCAGCAACTTCAGCTCTGACATTTTTCAGCAATCCAATCAACCCAGAGTAGATTGTTGTTTTTTTAATTGACTCCAATATAGCTTGAGGTATGCGTTTGATATCCCACCATTACTTCTGATTTGATGTCATGTGCAATTTTCTCAAAGCTATTTGACTTCCAAATCAGCACTTCTAGCTACGCTTTGTTTTTTTCTGCCATTGGTGGTTTGGGGGAAGTTTATACCCCCCAAAAATTTGCTATACCATAAAAATTCATGACTTGTGAATGTTCAAAGAAATTAGGTTTCCAGGTAACGCAAGTTTGCTCATACTGAAAGCCAAGTAAAGCTGGATGGATAATGGATTTTAAAAAAAAAAAAAATAACCAAACTGCATGAAAGTAGATTCAAGTGAAATAAAATATTTTTTTTTTCTTTAGGGTCAACCCAAAACACCTAATTATATCCTAGATGAAATCGGGGTGGGGTGGGGATATTTTGGGGTTCGTTAATCTTATTGTTTAACCTCATTTTCAAGTGAGTTGATTTTGCTATTTTGAAATGTAGAGTCAGGAGGAAACATTCTGCCATTTCTGAATTTGCTAAATTCAGCCAGAATTCATATATCATTTCATTCCTCCCAAAACACTGTTCTGCTAATTTTTAATTAATCTCTGAATTTACTCTCCACAGAAGGAAACAAGTGGGAAGAACAGATTTTCAATTAATTTTTGCCGAGACCTGGGAGATGCAGTGCTGGGGAGGAGCTGCAAGACGCCAGTGGGTCCCGTGGGGACACAGAAGACGGCACCATGGAGGTTTCGGAGGGGTTTTCCATGCTTTTTCCCCCTTCCCCATGTTGATATGACCTCTGTCTTCATATAAGTCCCGTTTAGAAAAGCAAACAAAAGAAAAACACAATAACAAAGTCTGTCTTGAAATCTGAACGGTGATGGGCCATCCACTGAAATAATCTGATAAAATTAATGCATTTTTGATAAGGTGTTTCAGACATTATTTCCAAGCTGGATATTCACCGGGCACCTGGATATTTGCTAATTCTGTCAAGAGAAAAACACAGTAGGAATGAAATTTTTCACAGCTCCTTTTGCTCAGTGAAGAAAAGTGAAGGAGATGAAATGTTTATGATCTGTCGCGAATCAATATGAATCTGTAAAGTCTTTGACACATTCATACTTTTTATGAAAGCGTGTGAGAGGATGGAGAATACTAAAAAAAACAATATTACAGAATGCTGACACCTTTGGCTGTGATCTGATGAGATATGACTGATGTACCATCAGCTGAGAAACCTAGCAAAACGCAACCTGCAAGCGATGAATTGAGAGCTGAGATGAAGCCAACTCCCCGGTGGGTTTCCTTTTATTAAAGCAAATGATATTCATGTTTTATGAAGTGCACGGTAAATCTATCGTATGACCGAAGAGTAAGATGATTTTTATTCTCTGGCTTGAGAATACATAATTTTATTTACTTTAGGTATCTGAGATTTGTAGCCAAACTGTGGTGAGGACATGTTGCAGTGCCTCCAAGATCCATGTTCCTCAAGGGGCACAGCTGGAGGCACAGCTGGATGCATCGTATGGGGCTGTGCGATAAGGCCACCACCTGGCACCAGATGTGGGGTTTTAGAGCCAAGTTAGAATTGTGGTGGCACCGTATTGCAAAATGTAATTATTCTGTTGGTTTGTTGTAAAAAAGGGTGCCTCAGTACAGTTTTATGATTTTGCCTCCTTTGAGATCGTTTTGTAATTTGATGTTTTGTGCTAAAATGAACGAACATTTTGACAAGGGTTGGGAGGGACTTTTGACAAAATGTTGGTGAAGTTTGACAAGGCTTTGACAAAGAACCAAGGAAAATCAGCGTTTTTGGCTGAGCTTTGCTCTGAGTTTCGAGTTTGCATGCAGAGCAAGGACATACATAGACAGGGACATTTTGGCAAGAGCCAAATCACTGCTCTTTTGGACCATGGCAAACCAAAAGTGAGAACTGCTGACCATCAACCACCTTCTTTGAAACGATGGAGAGAAGGGAGCAAATGGAGAGGAGACACAGTCAGGTTCTCAAATCCTCCTTCCCATCACATGAGCTCTGTTTATTAGGAATGCAACGGAAAGGGTTTTAATTAATGCAAAGTTTGATACAGCTGCCCCATGCCAGCTTTTCACTTGCTATTTTAATTCAGGTGATTCTGGTTCTTTTAGATTTGGTTTGGTGTTTTAAGTGATGGAGAGTGCATGTGGTTGTGATGCGCATTGGGGATTTTCAGCGCTCCTCACCTGCGTTGTGGTACAGATGATTTATTCATTTACAAAATGGAAAAATTTGTTCTTATGCGGAGGCATCGAAGGAAACCACAATACGTGCGGATTGCATTTAGAGATCCTCTGATTTACATTACTTATGAAAAACGGAGTATGAAGAGACCAGGAGAAAATAAAGGTATGATTTCCTCTGCTGCCACTCGTGGGTTTGTCCTATATCATTTCAAAAAACACAAGACCACTTAAAAATATCCTGCAATTGCCCATGTCTTTGTTTTCTGTCAAAGACGTCTATGGCTTGTTATGCTCTATACTCTTGGCTTTCCTGCAATCTTCTGGCTGTTTAGCACCGAAATAATGTAATCCAATTTTCTTTGTTGCCATAAAGGCCTTAATTATGGCTTCACAGGATATTGTAATCAGAATCCGTTGGATTTTCTCATATGTCAAAGTGACGTCTGCTTCAAATTCATCAGTGTCCTTGTGTTGTTGTAAGCACTCGGAGAGCCTGGAGGTCACGCCTCGCTTCATGTGTCATTGCTGAAGATGAATTTATTCAGCGTCCGTTCTCCTACAGCAACATAAACTCTCAGCTGGCTTTGAATTTTTGCCTTTATCTTTAGGTTATTGCCGCAGAAATGCGATAATCTCTCATTTGCGCCAGTGCTGATAACGTCTTTCCCACTTTGATTTTTCTGTTGACATTTGCAGGCAGAGTTTTCATTTCGCTCGACCGTGCGCACCGAGTCGCCCTCGGACGGTGGGATGTGCGGGGACCACGCGGGCTGCTGCAAAGGACTGATGCTGCAAAGGTCCACTGTGGTCATTTGCAGCCTCGCTTAATTAACGGAGGGGCTTTTTGTCTGAAGCAAATAAATGCCAAGAATTTTTTCAGAGCGCACCATTATCCTGTGTTTGCCAGGGCATGTTTTTATCACAAATACATTTTTATAGGAAAGGTGTTGTTGGCTTGTCTCTAGCCCGTGTGTTTCCAAGTCACCTCTCCGGGTTTCTTTTGAGCATATTGGGCAGGGGAGGAAGAGAGGAAAACATGATTTCTGGTGCCTCTCTAGGATCATTTGCATGACATTTGTTTTTTAGAAATGGCCACACGTGGCTGGGAGGGCTGTGGGGCACAGAGGCGGTGGGGATGGAGCCAGGCTTTGCAGGGTACCTGCAGCCCCTGCCCGGGGGGGGACAGGCGTTTGGGAGAGCAGGAGGGGTTTCAGCCCCCGCAGGGTCACGGAGAAGCGGTTTCGGTGCCGAGCGTGCGCCCTGTGGGGGAGGCAGCAGGTGCTGGAGCAGAAACGATGCGCCCGAATGGGAAAATTTTCCTTAAGGCTGCGAATTTGTTAAAATCTCCAGCAGTGTGTGTTGACCCTGGCTGAAGACAGGGAGGTGGGCTCGCTCCACCCGGACCTTGCTAGCCAGGCTCCTCCTGGGCAGAGGCTGGAGAGCTCAGGGCTAGTTTCTTTCCTAGGAAAGCAAATTAAATCACTTTTGTTATGTGATTATTGTCAAAGTGTCATGCTCATGCCCAGCGTGGCTCACGTGGACAAAGAACTGCATCCGTATTTCTCCCATCTGACCTCCCGTTTGCCCTGGTTGGCTGAGAGTGGCAATCATCCTCCTGCTAAATGCCGCTGTAGGATTTTCTGATAGGATTTCCAACACTGTTTAACACACACACACACCACCCCACACACACACCCGCCTGTTAAAATAAAAGCCCAAGATATATTATAGCTATTTCCTAAGTTTAATCACTATCTATATAGTGAATTATTTTATTTTCCCAGAAATACCATTTGGAGCGGTGCGTGGCCGACCCCAGGGAGCCCGTTTAGGAGCATCCTCCCCAAAGCGGATCCAGCTGGGCGTGAAATGAGCCCTTTTGTCTGGTGGAGCCGCGGGAGGGGGTCGGTACGGGCGGATCGATACAGCCCAGCATCTGCAACAGCCCAGCCAGGGACCTTGCGACAATAGGAAACACGGTTTAAAAGCTCCACACTGAATGCAGCCAATTGCAAATTATAATAATTTTAGCAGGAGCAAAAATTGCTCCTCTTGCTCCTGTTTTAGCAGTTCAGCTGAAGCCCCGAGCCGGGAACGGTGCCCTTGGATGTTGTTAGTCTTTTCCTAACCTCAGTGCGACACAGTAAAATCACAGCTCCATGCAAATCCACCCAACCTTTGGTATATTTGTAAACAAGTCCCTCCGAGCAGCCTTGCTCTTACCACTCTAAATGGTGTTACCGCATCCCGTAAAATAGCCCATCTTGGTTCGTAGCAGCATACTGCGGCCATATCTTTTTGTACCGTGTTTCAAATTAATTAATCGATCCAAATTTCTCAAAAGTCCTAAGGACTAATTCTTTGCTGTGAAGTGTTGCTGTACATGTGATGTTCGCTTTATTGCAGCTTCCGCTATTTGCAAACATTTCTCACCGAACGCAGTAAAGGCAAAGGCAGCTGCTGTTTCCAGCAGGGAAAATACCCATTGTTGTTGGCATATATGCAAAGCGAATGTCTCCGCAGGCGTTTCTGGAAGGGAGGCAGGTTTGGGGGGATGGGAAGAGCAGTTTGTGTGGGGGAGACGATGTCAGGCTGGGACCTCCTCTGGTCTACAGGGGCATCTTCTGTCCATTTTGAAGCCAATCCATACACCAGCTCAGGTAGCATTGCTGTAAATGAGGCTGAATTTCGGTGTTTGTCATGTTTGATTTTCCCTGTACGTGGCATTTATTTTCCTGTTTTTATTGCCTCGCGGGTGTAGGAAGCCACTTTGCCATGAGGCAGAGTACTTCACCCAGCTTTGACCCACGGTCTTTGCATCTTCCCAAGTGGAGCTGTATGCAATTTGTTGGTGAAATACTTCCTCCTCAGAGAGAATGTAAAATGAGATCTATCAAAGTTGTTTGCACAGTCTTCTGTTACTTACCAAGATTTTTTGGGGGGCTGAAAGAAAGCCTGTAAAGTTCACTTTAGCATTTCCTAAGTCTATCATTCTGGTGTTTAGGTCCAAGACAGCGTTTCATTTGCCTATTTTAATCCTAAAATGCCAGCAAGGAGCTGTGATGGAACTATTTCATTTTCATAGGAAAAAAAAAAATAATTAAGGTTGATAATGAAGGAATGAATGAACTTGAAATTATTTTCCTTCCTGGTTTTTCAGACAAGCAGGAAAGAAAGAGCCCAGCCCTTCCCCAAACCCTTCCCAAAGCTCTGTTCCATCCATCTGGGCATCAACAGGGAATGTAAATCACAGCTGCAGCTCCATGTGAGGTGTCACCCCTGCACGGCTTTATGGCGGGTATAATTTAAGCCTTCTTTCTCGGAAGTTAAAGTGTGTTCACCCTGCCTTTCTCTCTCATTACTACGTGTTGGAAATGCTGCTCACACTGGGAGCCCCTGGACCGCTCGCCGGTGGGACAGGGCTCATGGCACCTGCGTGCCCTACCTGCAACTCGGGGACCTTCCCGTCTTAAAAACATGAAGGGTTATTTTATTTTCTAATCGACTTTTGATTTGGAAATTGTCAGATGAGAGCTTTGCATTTCAGTAAGAACTTTGCATTTGATTTGGTTTATTTGGGAAAAGTTCCCATCAAAATATCCCCTATTTCCTTGGCTTTGTTTCTCCCGCAAGATCCCAGGCTTCTTTACTCTTATCCTTTTTGCTTCAGTGTTGTGACCCTGCCCTTTTCTCCCTTCTTCCTCATACTGTGCTTTGTCATTAAATCTTAGGATTATTAGATAAAGTCATTTCTACTTGGTGCATTTCCCCACAGCTTCCCGCCGTCTCCTCAGGGAGATGGGGATCTATCTGAGGACAGCGCACCTCTTAAAAAACACTTGTAATAATACTTAAAGAGCGCGATATACGGTAATTGCTGCTGTTAGCGCACTAATGTGTCGTTCGCTCACGCTCGGGCTGCACCATCCCCGGTGCGGTCGCAGGCAGGGCTGCTGCCAGCTCCACCAAAACCTCCCCAACGCACCCACCGCTGTGTTGTTTGGGGGGGGGGGGCGGTTTTCAGGTTTTTTGTCGCTCTGAGTTTTTAATTGTGGAGTGGGCACGGAAGAAGGCGGCGTATAAAAGATTAATGGTGCTATTGATCACGCCGGCGTGCTGTAACAACTCGGCATGCAAAGCTGCTGTAGACATCTGAGGGCTACTGGCGTTCCCGTACATGAAAGCTGAAGCAGGCGTGTGCATTTGTCTGCGTGACATCGTTCCTCGTGGCTTTTTTCCCCTTTAGATTTTCACTCATGTTCTGCATATGTAAAATGAAGCGCTGCAGAAGGAACCAGAGAATAATGAGGGTCGGGCAGCAGGCTTCTTATTTATGAAGAACCCCCTTGTAGCCTTCAAAATAATTTCCAGTGTTATTGGGCAATCAAAGCCAAGGATAAAAATCATAAGATCAAATAAATAACGTAGAACTAACGAAGCCCTATCTACATGCCAGCAAATGTCAGGAAAAAAGGGTCAGGCATGCAAATGCCTCTTCATCTTCCTCCCCAGGGAAAAGTTCAGAGAGACTGAAGGTCATCTTAGACGTTGCAGATGGGTATAAATTGATGCCGGAAGAAAGAATCACAACAGGAATCTTTCTCTTGTTTGCAGGATTTGGTCCCCAAAGAAGCCTGAAATGAGATGGGGCATAAACGCAGTTCTGGGATGTAAACTGGAAAGTGTCGGTATTCATCTCTGTTGGCGGTGAGCTGGTGGGATAGGCAGCACCCCTCGATCCACTGGTCAGAAACTGGTCTCATGTCAGTAAATATGAGGGAAGGGAGAAATCATTCTTGCTTCTGGATGTCCCAAAACAGCCTCCGTGATATTTTTCCGTACAGGCCCAATTAATTGTATTATTTAATGGTACACTGGAGGATGCAGTTGAAAATAGAAGGAGCAATTCTGCACTAACAGCAGGGATGAATTAGATGACCTAATTCTCTAAAGTATGAGATTTCAGATTGCTGTATCAGCTCCATGTCCTAGGGTAAGTATTTCATCCTGCACCTCAGCATACTCTTAGTTGTCCAGCCCCAGCGTGGTGTTTGGCTGCCAACACATACCTTTTTCTGTCCAAATTCCACCTGAGACTCTGGAAATGTACCTGTATACTTCCTATATATTGATTTTTTTAAAAATATATCTGAGAGGATATCTTGATATCTTTGATGAGCACCTTGAGCAACAAATGTATAAGCCTTTTAGTCCTCTTATTTATAAACAGCTTAAAACACTCAGAGCAACATTGATGGAAAATGTGTAAGACGAGCACCTGACGAAAGCAAATAAATACCTTATTTAATACATAATAATAATGCATAATAATTGCCATGGTACGTAAATGCTGGAGCACGGCTTCTGCACAAAGATAATGCGTGAAATTTTTTGTTGAAAACATATAAACTTCCACATGTCAGAAGGAAATATGAGTTTCAGAGGCATCAAAACTATTGAAAAAACAACATTGGTTGTGACCATTGTTTAAGTCTGAGGTATCTGATAAGATCCATAAGAAACAGCTCTCCTACCTCTAACACACGCAAGAAAATTGGAAGAACTGGAAGGAACTCCATCAACTTAAATTGTGAGGTGGGTGAAGCTTTTTTCTCTTTGTTTGGTTGTTTTTTTTTAACTAGATTTTCTCTTCCTCTGTTTCTGAAGTATCTCCATCCTCTTCCTTATAAAAGAATCACAGAATCATTGAATCGCTTTGGTTGAAAAAGAGCTTTAAGATCATCGAGTCCAACCATAATCTTAACACTGCCAAGTTACTATTAAACCATGTCCTGAAGTGTCACATCTACCCGTCTTTTAAATACCTCAGGGGATGGCGACTCCACCACTTCCCTGGGCAGTCTGTTCCAGTGCTTGACAACCCTTTTAGTGAAGAAATTTTTCCTAATATCCAATCTAAACCTCCCTGAGGCCATTTCCTCTCGTCCTATCACTTATTACTTGGGAGAAAAGACCGACCCCCACCTTGCTATGACCTCCTTTCAGGTAGAAGATGTGATTTTGAAGGTCATCTAACTTAGCTCTCAATTTCAAGCTCACCATTCTTGGAGAAAAAGACCCAACCAACCCAACCCAAAACTTGTATTAAGTTTTCCCCTGCAGGGGCAGGGACTTCTGAGGAGCCCAGCTGTATTTTGGCATCAGTCAGCCCTTACTCGCCCTGGTAGGTGGCTTGATCTAAAGGACTTGCTGCATTGCTTCCTTGTGCCCAGAATCCGTCCCGCCACCACACTTGGTGGCTGGGGTGGGGGCTGCATGGCTGCGCGTGCATTTGTCACCGCTGGGGATGAACAGCCGTCTGGATTTGGGTGTTGGAAGAGCCGGTTAGCTCGGGGGTAAGGGCTGGAGCCCCGTCGATAACCCTGGGGCAGCCCCGTGGGGAAGGCGTCCCGTTTCAGTCCGGATTCGTTACCCGATGGTTAAGGTACCTCTTGGCTGCGCTCCAGAATGTAAACATACTTCAGGGCTGGGACTTGGGAAGTAATTTAAAATGTGTTAGCTCTTATGTTGGGAATTTGGGACTGCCGAAGCCCAGGGCCTAAAAGGAACATTGTTTGCCGTCTCATTAGCCCTTTTGCTGAACTCCGGTAACAGCCTCTCTGGATTTTCCCACCAGTATCTCTTTATCTAATGGGGCTGAGAAGGAAAACCTGTTGCAAGCATTAAATATTTTCTGATCGGTCTTATGCTTAATTGTAGGAGCTGTAGGATCATGTTTATGGTCTACAGAGCTATTATGACTGTTTCTTATATTACAGCTTTAAACTCTGTGGACGCTGCCAGCTGCGGAGGTGAGCTGCCTGGGGACAGGGGAGCAGGGTTTTTCGGGGGAAAGCTTTCCTTCCCGTGCTGCCGGCGGGTGATTTCTCCAAATGCAGGGACGCTCATGCAACAACGAGGGAAAAAAGCGGCACAGGAGTTAAAAAAACAGCATTGAGAAACGGCTCTGCAGGAGGGGCTGGGGAGGATTTTGGTATCCCTGCAGCATGACCCCCCCCCAGGGCTGCCTGAGATGCGGCCATGTCTTTTTCCCGCTGGCTCTGCCTGTATTTCTGATTGTCATACCAGTATTTATGAGGGTCAGGGTCCTTCCTGGGGCCCAGTGTGGGGATGTTTGGTAAATCCCACGTGCGTTGAGCTCAGAGCAAGGACCATGCTGGCCATGAGGAGCTCCAGGCTGTGGGGACACCTCCCTCCTCCTGCCCACGGAGAAACATCTGGGCAGCAGTTTCATTCACTTGGGTCCTACTCCCTTTCTTGTCTCTGAACTATTATTCCTCCTGCGAAATAAGCTGAAAATAAGGCTGGATATTCAGTTGACAATCAGGATCACAGCATTGAAGCTGATGGATAAAATGAAGATCATATAATCACAAGAGAATCACAGAATCATAGAATGGTTTAGGTTGGAAAGGACCTTGAAGATCATTGAGTTCCACCCTCCCTGGCCTGGGCAGGGACACCTCCCACCAGCCCAGGTTGCCCAAGGCCATGTCCAGCCTGGCCTTGAACACCTCCAGGGATGGGGCCTCAGCAACCTCTCTGGGCAACCTGTGCCAGTGCCTCACCCCCCTCACAGTGAAAAACTTCTTCCTAATGTTTAATCTAAACCTGCCCTCTTCCAGTTTATAGCCATTCCCCCTCGTCCTGTCACTCCATGCCCCAGTAAAAAGTCCTTCCCCAGCTCTCCTGTAGCCCCTTTAGGGACTGGAAGGCGGCAATAAGGTCTCCCTGGAGCCTTCTCTTCTCCAGGCTGAACAGCCCCAACTCTCTCAGCCTCTCCTCATAGAAGAGGTGCTCCAGCCCTCAGATCATCCTCGTGGCTCTCCTCTGGACACGCTCCAGCAGGTCCATGTCTTTCTTATGTTGAGGACTCCAGAGCTGGATGCAGTACTCCAGGTGGGTTCTCACCAGAGTGGAGTAGAGGGGCAGAATATGTGGGCCACTAATTTATCAAAGTGCTTAGAAACATTAACGACAATGGCTGAGTGATTTTCTGACTGTCCACCCAGCCTTTGCAGCAGCCCGTGCATGCCTGCAGGGTAAAATCCATCCGTTTTATCTACTCTCAGCAGTGTTTGAAGGGAGATGGTTTTCCTGCAGCCTCGGGGCTGGGAAGGGGCGTGTGTCTGCCCATGGGGCCCCTGGAATTGCATTTTTCCTCGCCCAGCATCTGAACTGATGGCATACATGCACCAAGTCTGTCCTGTTGAATCCTGATTTGCAGCGTGGTTGCAGGCAATGTTACCCACCGCTGGTACTGGACTGGCACCTAAAGGACCAGGTCTCTCCACGGAGCACAGACATCACCGCTAGTCCTGGAGGAAAAGTGCCTGTCATCTGCCAGATGTGGAGGAACAGGGGCTGGGCATACCTGGGAAGGATGTTCCTCCAGCATGAAGTGAATTTCTTCTGTTCGGGGCATTTTGGGGAAGATGGCCCTCCAGCAGCAGAAAGCCAAGTCTAGCAAGCCCATACCAGGATCTGCAGCAGGGAACAGGTCAAGGGTATGTGGCATCACATGTGTGAAGGAGGTGTCTGCCACGTGTGGCTTGCTCTCCTGCTCTGCACTCCAGGACAGATGGGAGGGTGGCAGGTGGTGGATGAAGGATGGAGGATGGAGGGTGGAAGATGAAGGATGCAGAGTGGATGATGGAGGAATGAGTGCAGAAGATAGAGGGTGGAAGATGAAGGATGGAGGGTGGAGGAAGGAGGATGAAGGATGGAAGACGGAGGGTGGATTTCGAAGGCTGGAAGACAGAGGATGGAGGGTGGAAGATGACGGATGCAGGGTGGACAATAGAGGCTGGAGGGTGGAGGATGGAGGATGAAGGATGGAAGACTGAGGGTGGATTTCAAAGGATTGAGGATGGAGGGTGGAAGATGAAGGATGCAAGCTGGACGATGGAGGATGAAAGACAGAGCGTGAAGGGTGGAGGAGGATGGAGGAGTGCACGCCAGGGTTTCAGGGCTGGTTTTGTCAGCAGGAGCCTGCAGTGTTCCAAAGCTATCTTAAGGTGGCAGAGTTGCAGCCTGCTGGAGGCTGAGCCCCAGGGCTTGTTGGTTTGCAATCCAAGGGGAAGAAAGGTATTTCAGAAAAATGATCGTTTGTCTTGCAGAGCAGGCTGAGCTTTACAGGAGAGAAAAAGATCTGAAAGCAAATTAGCCTGTACTAATTAGAAATGTGCCAGCATTGAAATATTTAGGTCATTACAAATTTGTGACTCCCTTTGAACTGCTCTACACCAACAAATGAGCAGATGGTGAGTGATCTTCTGCAGCCGGCATCCCACCCTGCCTGTGCAAACCAGCGCTGGATGCATCCCCCATCTGGGGCTGGGTGCTGCTCACCCATGGCGCAGCAGACCCTGTTCCACCCCAAAGCTTCTGGCGGGACATGTCTCTTCCTTGGCAGCAGCCATTGTGACCAAACATGCTACAAAATCAATGGCACTAAGGGATGGAGGAAAGGACAGGATGCCCAATAGCATTCTTGCAATCGAGTTGCTGGAAAGCTGCGTCAAGCTGCACGGCTTCAATGCTGCACTGGAAAATCAGCTTGAAATGGCAGCTGAGCTGTGTAACGTGTGTCGGGGTCACTGGTACCTCTTAGGGCACTTGCAACCCCTTCCCACCCTTCCACATGCTCTCAGAGTAGGATGGATGTCTGAATCTAGGAAAGTTTTGTCTTCTGAAGAAAAAAATGATGTGGAATCACATAAGTGTTAGTTGCACTGTTGTCATGACTTGCTACGTATTATTTCAAATAGTAGTAAATTCTGTCCAAAGTAGCTGAAGCCGTTTCAGTTCATTATCTAAGTCTAAGACTTTCTGCATTTGAGTGTTTACAGCGTTTAGAATAAAAATTAATGTAGTGGGAAAAAATCCTTCACACTTCAGTGGAGCTTTCGATACATGTACTTAGGAAGTGATCTGCCTCCATAGGAGGGCAGGAGTTGCACCAATGTACAGAGAAGATGCCACAATTGGGGTTCAAAGCCAGCTGCTCCTCCCTAGTTTACGCAGCCCATAAAAGAGAGCATCGTCTGGACACGCCTGACCCACCCTTTGGAGTCAGAAGGTAAAGCAGAAGTGAGGCTGTCCATCAAGGAAAGTTTTACACCATAAAGAGCAAAAATTAGGAGTAGCTCTCTTTCAGTTTTGATTCCTTATTTCCACCCTCTGGGAAGTAACACGGATGTGTCCATCGTACGTACTGCTGGTATAGCAACACTAAACACCTTCAGGAAACCCTGGGTCCGACCCCTGCATTGCCCCCGGAGGAGCCCCCCAGCAGGCAGGCAAGCCTACGTGCGCTGGGGAGATGTGTCCACCTTTCAAAATGAAATGCTAAATGGGAAGAGCCTCCACCCACTGCCCTCAGCGGAAGATGCCACCACTAATGGTACAACCAGCGCTAATGGTATGCTATCAAACATGGGGTCATTAAATTGCTGGCAGTGCTAAGAGGTCTTTGGCCTTCAGAAGATGAGGAGAGCTCCAGGAGATGGAGGGCTGTGCCCTCTCTGTGGCCACAACAGTCTTTGCTGTTTAACTCAACTCAGCGCACCGAGCCAGCTGCATTTTGGGAGGAGGAAAGCAAGGATGGCTTTGTAGGCTGCTGCAGCACAATGGGAATTTCTCAACTGAAAAAAAAATAATAATTAAATAATTTGGGGCTGTGTCTTATCTGCTGTGACTATTTGCAGTGTTCAATAAGCCGTGAAATTTCTCATTTCTCAGCACGGATGCAGTGGGCGACTGCAGCGTGATGCATTGCGGGCTCCCTGCCTGCCTACCTGCGTGTGTTGAACACCCATAGTTCACACTGCTGATACCTTTATGAGCACCGAGGAACCCAGGTCGAGATGAGACTGGCTTCAAAGGATGGAGAAGAAAATGCAGATTTGGCCCTCAGCTGGTGTTTAACCTCTTCTCATGACAGCTGGCTGCTGAGCCAGCAAACTGCAGAGCTTCGGCTGCTCTGGGCAAGACCCTCCTGGGACCATGAGCATCTGCTCCCGTAGAGTGTAAGAGGGAAGTGTGGTCAGTGGCAACCAACTCGTCAAACCCCCTCTCCTGCTCCCTGCTGAGGGTACAAATTTTCTGATAAAAGGACAGCTGAGAGGGTTGTTTATGCGTTTAACTACGGTTACTTGGTCATGGCAGGTATCTGCTGCAGAAGCACTGAAAGGACAAGTTCGTCTAAGAGCTATTCATGTTTTCAGGTTCTTTAGGTCCATCGCTGCTCATACGAAGAGCCCTTACCAAAGATACACAAATATCCTAAATTTAATCTCTTGTGTTTGTAGGCTGCGTCTGATCTCTCATGAATGTAGATATCCCCTCTTGCTCCTAATTTCATTAGCAGTGCCCTCTTGAGAGCTGATCCAAATATCCCACGTAGCGTCGGCTGAGGTGCAAACATCCAAATGACTTGAGCAGAAGGGACGGTGTACCCCAGCTCTGATCACCGCCTTTCCTCGTCATTATGCACTTCCACTGGCTTGGAGTAATCAAGCGTACCACTATCAAGGACATTGACGGATTAGCCTCATCAGTCCCCTGCTGTGACCGCCAACTTTCTGTATATTAATCAGAAAAAATAGCTCCCTGATTGCCATTTAAATTGCACAAAAGATATATTTGTCTTGTGGTAGTCCATGGCATTTCAACGTGATGCAAGATCGCAACGTCTTAAAGGAGCTCTGTTGCTGTGGTCCCCAAGAGGTTGGAAAAGCAGAAATATTTTACTTCATTCTGTTGGTCTCAGGCCAAGCGTGTATCATTATAAAAAAATGCAACACCTCTCTGAGGCTACCGTGATGGCAAGTAGATTTTTACTGGGTTATATTAAATACATACACTAGTTAAGGTGACTTGGGTTCTGACTTGGGCTCTCCACATCCTCCTGCTTTTGGATGTGGCATTTGTACTGCCTCATTTTTCATTCTAAGCTGGCAAGAAAAGCAGTCTTCCCCCTATAGATGAGATGATTGGGTTGTAGAATTGCAATAGTGTTTGTTTTTCCTCCTTCTATCCCCTAGGGCTGAGACTAGTCACATCATATTAATTTCTGGACACTTTATGAGTCCATGGTCCCCTCCTACTGTAGCCACAGCTGCTGTTGTACATCACAGCTTCACGATGAGACATTGATCTAAATCTGAGGTTCAAAATTGGATGACCAAATTTGACTTTTGTACATCATTGTGGTGGATTGACCCCGGCTGGACACCTGGTGCCCACCAAAACTGCTCTGTCACTCCCCTCCTCAGCTGGACAGGGGAGAGAGAATATAATGAGAGGTTCGTGGGTCGAGATAAGGACAGGGACATCACTCAGCAATTACTGTCATGGGCAAAACAGGCTCGACTGGGGGAAAATTAATGTAATTTATTACAAATCAAGCCAGAGTAGGGTAAAAACTAAATCTTAAAACACCTTCCTTCCACCCCTCCCTTCTTCCCGGGCTCAACTTGACTCCCCATTTCTCTCCCTCCCCCCCCCAGCAGTGCAGGGGGACGGGGAACGGGGGTTGTGGTCAGTCCATCACACATTGTCTCTGCTGCTCCTTCCTCCTCAGGGGGAGGAGTCCTCCCTTCCTTCTCTGCTGACCTTGGGGTCTGCAGAGTTGTTCCTCTCACGTTTTACCACTCCTCTCTCTGGCTGCAATTGTGATGGTTTTTTTTTCCTCTTCTTAAATACTTTATCCCAGAAGTGTTACCACCGTTGCTGATGGGCTCAGCCTTGGCCAACGACGTGTCCATCTTGGAGCCGGCTGTCATTGGATCTATCAGACATGGGGGAGCTTCTAGCAGCTTCTCACAGAAGCCCCCCTGCTACCATAACCTTGCCACACCAACCCAATACAATCACGCACCAGAGATTCAGATTTTTTGAACTACCATAAGAGTGACTGGAAGGTGAGACAATAAATATGGAATTAACTGTGTAGGATAAGCCTGATGCAATAGGTCCAGGAACACTCCTGGAGCATCCCTGGGGGAGAAGATGAAGACGAGAGCATAAAACTTCTGCAAAGTGCCAGGGGGAACCCATCCAGCATGCGTGTGCTCCAGCAAGTCCTCGCTCAGTGCCAGGTAAGAATTGAGCAAAACATCAGGAAGGTTTTGCAAACCACCTTTGAGCAGCAGCGGCCGCCAAACACCTCCCAGCAGGACTCCGGTACCCCCAGGCCCCGTGGGGGTGTGATGCACAGGGGATTTGTTTTTGCAAGGGTGTTTTCACTGCCTTGTAGAACTATTTAAACATTGAAAATCTAAAAAAAAAAAAAAAAATCTGTTATACACAGCCCACCGCGTGGTGTCTGTGTAGCACTTCCCTGTAAACCAGGCTCGTGTGCTCCCCTCAGGCAGCGATAGGGGAGAAATTACACGTGATATACTTTGATGTGTCCATATAAATTACTCATTTGAAGAACGACTGCACCTACAGCAGCACAACGTACTTGTCCTGCGTTAATTACTGTGGCAGGCAATGCCTCTGCCACAAGAGCTGCTCAGTGTCGTTAGTGCTATGTTGGCTCCGACAGCACTGTCTTTTCCAGCTATTTACCCTGCGAGCGGGTCCAACCCTTGGTGGGTCCCTGGGAGCTCGTTTGGACAAGCCAAGGAGCAACCCCATGCCAATTTTTCCATGTATAAAGCGAAATAATTTTGAAGGTGTCTAAAAGGTGCTGAGATACTTCTGATGGGGTTCTCCTGGATGCCCCAAGAGACAGGCATGTCCCAGGCATGGGAGATGCTCTGCATGGCCTGGGGGTCACTTGCTGTGGAGGCACCTCCTGGGGTCCACCTCGTACCCATATTTTCTCCCTGCTCATACAGAGCCCACGCGGCTGGGCGACACTCTGGTTTCAGTCATTCAGGAATTTATTTTCTTCCCTTTCTCACTAATATTTGCTTGCTTCATTAGCTGCTTATATGCTTGCATCTCATTTACTCACTGACCTTGCAGACTCCCATCCTTTCTGGGAGATTACATTGCAACCTTGTTTCAGATGATCTTTCAAAGATCCCAGTTGTAATGTAAAAATTATACGCTAGGCCCAGATATAATATGAGAACATTTTTTTTTTTTAGATAGAAAACAGTTTTCAACAGAGCAAGGAGTGATGTCAGAAGTACCTGTTTCCATCACATTTTCTTTATTTTGCATAAAATTTTATGATAAGATACCATCGATTTTTGTTTTCTTGGGCAAATAATGTCTCCTTTCCCATTTGGAAATTTTGTCTGTGAAGATTTGGGGAATTTTCTATACTTGCTCAAGAGTCTCCAGATGTGTCATGGATTGGGGTGTCTACCTTCCCGGGCGTGGGCTTTCTGGTGTGGCTCTGGCCAAGAAATCCCAGCTACAGGTACACGCTTCTTTGTCCAAAAAATTCTAATGACAATAATCACTAATGCCAAATCACATGACAAAAAAATCTCTGTTTTCCTCAGAAAGCCAGAAAGTCTGTTTAAAACTTTTTGGAGTGCGTTGGTTGCATTACTAAATGCTCTGCCTGTGGCTGCCAGATAAAAAGCACAGATAAAAACTAGATTCATGCAGAGTGCTTTAGACCCCAGCAGAGCGTATCTAGAGTAGAAAGTTAAAATATTATGCCTTTTTTTTTTTTTTCAGTGTGCTGGATGGGAGCCAGGGACCCGTCCCACGCTGCCCATTACCTGTGTGCTTCCTGCGTGATTGATGTGCTTTCTCCATGCTGACAGGATCTGCCATCTTCGGCGGTGGGGCTCCCACAGGGCAGCTGAAATTGCTGGTGGGGCGGTGGGAGGTGATGTCCGATGCTGGGGAATGCGTGAAGCTATGTTAAGTGGATGGGCTGCAGTCCCAGCACGCAGGGAACGCCTGGGGCTTATGTGGTCCCAGGCAGAACCCCGCGGCAGCAGCCACGCTCATGGAAACCCTCTGGAGGGTAAAACAAAGTCTTTGCTCTGTTTGCTGAGAAAACTACAGAAAACGGAGTAAAAAGTATATTCCCATAAGATAGAATCATAGAATCTTCTAGGTTGGAAGGGACCTTTGAGGTCATTGAGTCCAACCATCAACCCAACACTGTCAAACCCACCACTAAACCATGCCCCTCAGCACTGCATCTACCTGTCTTTTAAATACCTCCAGGGATGGCGACTCCACCACCTCCCTGGGCAGCCTGCTCCAGTGCTTGACAACCCTTTCAGTGAAGAAATTTCTCCTAATATCTACCCCAGATGTGAGAAGTTTGAGAAGAAAAGAAGAAATTCCTGGAGAAATGTCTCTGGTATGACCTCCAATCTGTTTTTGGGGGGATGCTGCAACCAGGACTCACTCATGTTGCTGCAGCCCCATGTCAATTAATGAGCAGTTAATCAGCTGGATGACCCGTGTGTACTTTGGGCACAGCTTTCACAAAGTTGTAAGGACAGGAACTCCTGAGTCTGCTTTGGCCACATCCAAAGCAGGAGGGCCCCGTCTGACACCGAATCTTTCCCGATCCACTCCCCAGCCCGGGGGTGATGGGCAGGACCCCCCGGGACCCAGCAGCAGCCGGAGGCTTTGCCCTCACCCGGTTAATACTTCCTTTCTAGGGGTGGGTTCAGCAAAAGGGGCTGAACCCCCATGTTTTTCCAGAGCTGCCCATGCGGATGTGTCCCCTGCTGAAAAGCCTGGCTTACTTTTCATGTTTGCTACACATTTTTTCCAGGAACATTAAATAAATGGGGACTGTTTGCTTGAGTTTTTTGATATTAAAATACTCCCCAATGCATACACCTTTTTAATAGACAAAGTAAAATGAAACCAGCAATGAAGAGTGATTCTAGAAGTGTGGGAAATATAGAGCCTAATGGGTTTGTATGAATACCAATATTTTTGTCCTAGGAAAATGTATTGAGAATATGAAAAGCTCAGGATGGACACAGAGCATCACCCTGCCCATGTGTTTGAAAATGTGTTTTTATTTTATGAGGAAAATGTCCAGTCTTGTATTGACTAAATTTTCCCAAGCCGTCCCGGTTTCAGCTGGGATAGAGTTAATTTTCTTTCTGGTGGCTGTTGTGTTTCAGATTTGGTATGAAAGGAATGTTGCTAATACATATTGTTTTAGGGTTTTTTTTGCTAGGCGATGTTTATAATTTTCAAGGATTTTTTTTCATCTTTCCATGGAAGCTGAGAAGAAACCTAGACAGAACAATGGGATGGCAAATGGAATATTCCATACCATACACCTCATGCTCAGTATGTAAACGGGGTTACCTGGGGTGTGAGTGCTTGCAATCAGTGGTCAGGATGGAGTCAACCCACCAGGCGGTGAGAAGGACTTACGTCGTTATCATTGTTGTTACTTCCCTGTTCTGATATTGCCCTATTAAACTGTCTTTATCTCAACCCACAAGTTTTTTTCACTTTCCCCTCCTTTTCTCCCTCTTCTCCCTACCATTCTTGGGGGAGGAAAGAGGGAGGGGTGGTGATCAAGCATCTTGCATGGTTCTAGCTGCTGGCTGGGGTTAAAGCACAGCACAAGGTATAGAATTGACTATTTCTACTTTAAAGAAGAAACTGTGTTGGAAAATAAGTAGATCTCATAACTGCTAGCCCATGCATGTATATGCTAAGAGGAATTCAAGATGAACCCGGTTCTTCCTTTCCCGTGACATCAGACTTTCCCTGTGCCCACTCATGCAGAGAGCTGACTGGAGCTCTCCTGACCTACCTCCCACCATATCCTTCCCCAAAGCCTTTCAGGAAGAGACCAGAAGGTCTTAGAGCAGCTCAGTCCTTATAAAGTCTTTGCGAGGAGAAGCAGCACCATCCCCTCGTGCTCTGGTGCCGATGGGTTCATGTGCCATAGAATCATAGAATCGTCTTGGTTGGAAGGGACCTTTAAGATCATAGAGTCCAACTGTTAACCCAATACTGCCAAACCCACCACTAACCCATGTCCCTCAGCACCACGTCTACCCATCTTTTAAATCCCTCCAGGGATGGTGACTACACCACTTCCCTGGGCAGCCGGGTCCAACGCTTGACGACCCTTTTAGTGAAGACATTTCACCTAATATCCATCAACGTCCCTTCCCTGCCCTTGCTCTGCCTGGCCAGACATGCCATCCCCTTTTAGCTTCCTCTCCTAAACCATGCTTACCCTTACTCTCCTGGTCCCTCCCTGCGTTTGCTTCTCTTTGCATTTATTTTTTTGGACCCATGTTCCACTCATCCATCCTTTCTTCTGATGGGGAAAGCTGCAGGATGTTGAGTTATTTATCCATCCAACTATTGTCTATATGATAGCTTAAATTCAGGAAAAGATGACATAATTTGCTACAAGTGTCTTAGTAAGGATTTCAGCTGCACCAGCTTACATGCGGTTATTTCAGTCCATATTGTGTCATTCTTCCTCCTTCATATTTATTTCTACGTGCATGACTATAATGGCATTGAGATAGAGAGAGGCAGAGACACATGAGCACGTAAGCATTAGTCACAAGCACAGTTTTGAAGCAATTAACTCCAAGGTCAAGAATACATTTGTATATGCCGGAACTGCAATGAGATGTTTTAAGTAGCTATAAAAAATAAATATGTTCAAAATCAATTGCTGCCTATCTCCGTTCCATTTGTTCATGAACCAGTCCTCTAATTCGATTAAAGGTTTTAACAACAACAGAAAGCTAAGGATGGTTTTCATAAAGGTGTTTTTGTCTTCTATGTATCATTTTCAGCTGTTTATTTTTCCCTGTATGGGTAGAAGAGGCATTGAAGAGACTTTTACCTCTCTGGGTAAATAAGGGAAGAGCCAGAGCCCTCATCAGCACTGTGGCGCATGGGGAAGGTACTGGTGGTGCCAAAAGGCTCATCCTGGTCACCGGCGCGGGCAGTGCACTCCGTGATGGCAGAGAGAGTGGCAGGGACATCCCTGTTCCTCCTGGGGGTGCAGAGAGGATGCACCCCTGGACCTCATTTATCTGGGCTTTGGGATTTTTTTGAGAACAAAGTCCTACATGGTCCTCCATGATGCTTCTGGCCCTGGGTGCCAGCCGGTGCCGTACGGAGGTTGCATGAAACAGTTTTCTCTCTGGTAGCACCTTCCCGCAGTAGCTCCTCATTAGCAGCACCGAGACGCTATATCATCTTCCCTGCCCTTGCAAACTGTTATGCAAATAACACGTGCTGACAGCATAAATACATTCATTTCGGTGTCGCACTAATTGATTTTAGCTCATTAGGAGTGATTTTGCCCTAATTTGATAAGGAAGTGTGAAACTATTTTTCCCAACAGCAGGTTTGTTATTTGTTGAGGTATTAAGAAAGTGTTAATTAGACACAGTTCTTCTGTCATGTTGACGGTTTAGGGAGTAGTCGCCGTACAGAGCAAATAGGCTCCGAGACAACCGTGCCTGTTGCTCAATGCAGTTTGTCAAATTAAGTTAATTATGTTAACACGAGTGGCATGCGGCACATATGGATGTGTGTCAAAGGCAGCAGCATGACCCTTTGTCTCTGTTTTATGTGAATTTCTTAAGCAGGAGGCACAGAAGCCGGTGGTACCTATCACAGAGAGCTGAATATTGAGTACTCCTGGAGTGAGGTCCTCTTCCTCAGATGTTGTCCCATGTCCTGTTGTGTATACAGAGATTGAAACCTCACTACAGAAATGATCCTGCAGCAAACCCAGCCCAATAGTTGATTATTCAGGCTATACGCTCAGGAGAAACTTCCTCCTGCGTTTATTTCCCAGGGGCACAGGGGTGTTGGGGTCCAAAACCCTGCCCTAGGAGGGGTTTTGTATTTGATGGGTCAGTTGTTTGCACATGCGTAGCAAACCAGTGGTTGCGGGGGCAGAGAGATGTCCAAGAAATGTCCCTATTTTGCCTCTGAATGGGTAAAACAGCGACTTGGTGTCTCTGGGATGGATTGTCCCAAGTGTTTCTAAGGACCTTCTGGATCCAGAGCTGCCTGAAGGCTGGGATGCCTGTTTTGCTGTAAATCTGGATGTTTCAAAAACTGTTTTCTTTGCACTGGAAATAAAGCCAAATATTTTCAAACTTACACAAGCAATTTTAAAATAAAAGTTTTGAAAGCATTGTTTTCCTTCCAAAAAGGGAACTTCTGAAAGAAAATTATTTCCTTTTTCTTGTTCTGTAGAAAATGTCATTGACTTTTTTTTTTTCTCCCCCATGAAAAACTATTACCATATGTGGGGAGGGGGAAACAAAAAAACAGTGAAAAATTGGGCATAGCTTGGGCACTTGCAAAGGGCTCGTGGCTCATGGGGAGCGTGAGGCAGAGGCTTTTTCATCCAGGCCATAAAGAGAAGCCAGGGCTGTGGCCTGGTGACACTCAGCTGGTGTAGGCAGGCACACATGGAGACATTTTAAGCTCTCCTAGTTCAGAATGAAATACTTACCACGAGTATATGATTGCACTGTTTTCAAGAAATGACACAAATTAATGATGAGGTTGGGAATGTAGATTGCTCACAGATGGCAACTGGAGACGGCAGCAGCGGCGGGACACGGGCTAATCAAGATGAGAAAATAAAGGGAAAAAACCACAATGGCTTCATAAAGTTAAGCAAAAGGTAATTGATGTGAGAGCAGTGGAGAAATCATGGGTTTCTGCTCTGCTTTCCACTGCTGGTTCCCTGGAGGTGGCTGTCATCACAGCAGGTTGATGCCATGAGGCTGCTTTCTGTCCCACCACCCTGGGAATCAGTGGGTCACCATGGGGGAACCGTTGGGTCATTTGTCTGAGCCCCACTCTGAAAAAGGCCAGTTTCAGATGAGAAAGGATGAACTGGAAAAAGGATGGTGGGACAAAAGCCCTGACACCTCTGTGAGCATTTGCCCCTGCATGGTCTTACCATGCTAACCTGACGCTGACTTAGTCCTTGGCCAGACAATGGTCCATAACACTGGTGGGCAATATACTTATTTCTCTATGTTATATCCTTTTAAGAAACTAATTTTCTAGTTTAGAAGTTTCCTGTACCTGTTTCTTCCTTTGTTAGCTATGGTTTTTTAAGTTCTAATGAACTCAGTCTGGATCTAGGTACAAGGAAAAATGGAGGGATCCATCGCTCCTGGTGAAGTACCTTGTCCCAGCCTCCAGACTGATCCATGATGGACCATAAATACACCTAGCAGTAACATGTCGGAGCTAACTAAGTGTGACAGCTCATGCAGTGACCCCAGACATCTCTCTTAACAAGTTTATTTGTTTATTTTTTTTCCGAACACTTTTTGTTACAACAAATGCGAAGGGACCGAAGCTGCAGACTGCAGATGGGTTGAGATTCAGATCATAGTTTTGGGCAGTAATGCCTGGATTGGGTTTTCTCTTTTGATCACTTGCCTGAAGCATGGGCTTCAACTCAAGAAAAAAAATGCAGTTTCATTAATTTTCTGCCAGGAGGTGGAATCAGGTGTGGGCCATGGCCTCTCACAGCATCACGGTTTGGGCGGAGAGGTGCAAATAACGCCCTGACAAGTGCACAGAGACTGTGTTCACACAAACTCTGTTTCAACTGACTTCCATCAATGCGGATCACGCGTGCTATTAGCAGAGAATTTGTGCTTTTGGGGCCTTGCTCTGACTGCTGTCTGTTTTTAATCTCCTCTAGTGTTGAGGTTATATTTGGCTGACAGCAAAATAACAGGTATATTTTTATGACTATTTGTTTTATCTTGACAAAATGCATCCGTTGTCAAAATGAATGTGATCGGTCAAATTATCGTGTCTCCACATTAAAGCCAGTAGCATTAGAGTAAACGATGTGTTTTTTCCCAGCATTTCCAGTCCTAAACTTTCCAGCGTGCTCTGTAAGCTCCTGTGTTCTCTTGTGAGAGCAATTATTTCTACCAGGTCAGAAGCACCGATCCAGGGGTTTGGGAGGCAACACAGAGGCAAGCTCCTGGGAAAGGTGGAGGCATTGCTCTGTCTGGGGTTGAGCCTCTATTTTCCAGGTTAAAAATCTGTTTTTCGCAATCCAGCCTGTAAGTACCAACAATACTAGCAAATATGCAACACCCTCCTTCGGCCCTGTCTTCTACCACATTCCAAAAACGGTGGTTTCTTACTCAAAGTTCATGTGAATTAATTTATTTACAATCATAGAATGGTTTAGGTTGGAAAGGACCTTGAAGATCATCGAGTTTCAACCCCCTGCCCTGGGCAGGGACACCTCCCACCAGCCCAGGTTGCCCAAGGCCACGTCCAGTCTGGCCTTGAACACCTCCGGGGATGGGGCCTCAACAACCTCTCTGGGCAACCTGTTCCTGTGCCTCACCACCCTTAAAGTGAAAAGCTTCTTCCTAATGTTTAATCTAAACCTGCCTTCTTCCAGTTTATCGCCATTCCCCCTCGTCCTGTCACTCCATGCCCCAGTAAAAAGTCCTTCCCCAGCTCTCCTGTAGCCCCTTTAGGGACTGGAAGGCGGCAATAAGATCTCCCCGGAGCCTTCTCTTCTCCAGGCTGAACAGCCCCAGCTCTCTCAGCCTCTCCTCATAGGAGAGGTGCTCCAGCCCTTGGATCATCCTCATGGCTCCCCTCTGGACATGCTCCAACAGGTCCATGTCCTTCTTATGTTGAGGACTCCAGAGCTGGATGCAGTACTCCAGGTGGGGTCTCACCAGAGAGGAGTAGAGGGGCAGGATCACCTCCCTTGACCTGCTGGCCACAGTTCGTTTGATGCAGCCCATTTATTGCATCTAAAATGATTTTAACGCAATGTGTTTGAAAAAAAGCATTTGCATCACTAGCTGACAACCTCTCCATCCTTGGCAGGAGCATACAGACCCGGTAAGGGCTGAGTCTCCATAAACAACGACCCAGCAGCAGCGCAGACTCAGTTTGTACTAGCAAACTCTGAGTCAGTCTGTACTGCAAAACAACCACGAAGGGATAAATTTAGCTCTTTTTCTGTATTTTTTTTTTCCTGTAAAACACTATAGCATAGTTAAAAATATTTGAAAGTAAATATTTTAGAAAGCATTTTCCAAGTGTATATGCTGAACAAAGAACAAAGCTGAGAATCCAAGAAGAGTGTTGCTTTCTGGGTTGAATTCATCTTTCAATTGCTGTAGCGCCGGAAGGATAGCTTTGGCACTGGAAGTCTCCTGGACGTTTTTGGGGAACATCTACCCTTTCTGGTGTTTAACCTTCCCAGCCCACACCAGACCCTGAGCCACTTCCTCAGCGGTGATTCAAGCCAAAGGTGCTCGATCCTGATCTTGCTCATATCAAACCCAGAAAGATGAGAATAATCCCTTAGAAAAAGCAAATGCTGCATCAGAGAGAGGGGACTGCAAGTTTACCATCCCACCAAGGATGTGAAATTCCTGAATGTGCCGGGTTTTTATCAACTGAAAGCCTTGGTTGTTTTTTTTTTTTCAGAATGGAAATTTCTGCTAATTCTGCAGCGGTGTTCTGAAGGCGAGAAAAGCCCGCAGCCGTCCTTGCCCCACTTTCCTCTCTGAATATTTGTTCTGGCAAGGCCAGAGAATATTGTATCGACATATTGATCTCGCTAAATCTTATTAAGAAGTGCAGCAGGTTCAGGCATGTGTCAGAAATATGTTTGCATCCTTCCCCTTGGTTTTGTTTTGTTGTTTGTTTTTTTTTGTTGTTCCTGTTGCTCTATTAAGCTAAAATCTAAAAATAAATACTATGTAAATACCTCCCGTGTATACACACACATTTTTCTCAGTGATGTTTGAACTGAAACAAGGTGAAAGCCCGAGTTAAATGTGGTTACCCAAGATAATTCCATCTGGGACAAGAAGCTGGTGTGGTCTTTCTCCCTAAAGGTAAATTGAGCTGCTGTGAGGGTGAAATCCTCTTTTCTCCAAAGAACAGAGAGAGACTGCAGTCATTGTATAGCATCCAATCCAGTGTATGGAGCTCTGCTCGAGGGAGGAGATGCCCTAAATCCCTGAGAGTTCGCTCATGAGTCACGTAGCATGTAAACACATCTCAGTGCATCGTCATACCAACAAATTCCCTCACAGGGCTTGAGAGATTTGTTTGATCTCAAAATGTCTCAACTTTTCAAGGTGCGAGCATGGAACAGATACGTCCTGCTTTTCTGTCTGACACCAAAGGCATTAAAAAATGGCACTGTGCTTTGAGATCAGTGCCCAGAAAGCACCATCCGAGGACAATAGTGTCCAGTTCTCCTCTGGAATGACAGACTATAATGGGAATGTCCCCATCAGCACAGGCAGATACTGGTCATTACAGATGTAACGTTCTGGGGAAATTTCAGCTCATTTCACTTTATAATGCAGATAGACAGACACGCAGCAGATAGTAGCAATGACCACGCAAGTGAAAGACTGAGCCTCCCACTGCCTGGTGTGCCTGCAGACCTCCAACACCTCTCAGGTAGCTTGGGGTGGGACAGGGCTGCGATACTCCCTCTTTTTTGGTTTTCTCTCTTAAAAATGGATTTCTTCATGTTTTTAATCCACTTCTTTCATCAAAACCCAAGCATCATGCTTGGCCCCATTTCTAAGCACTTTACTGGAGTGGCCGTTCCACCTAAGAAACCCACTAACTTCAACTTATTTCCATCATTAAGGGACACAGAAATGCAGTTGGAACTTGATGGTTGTGCCAATTCACTTTCTACTTGCTGCACCCCTAAGTCATTCTAGCCAAGCAGAGCAAGCCTCATCTGCAGCCATGGTCTGACTCTGCATCCACAGTTGCCAACCCATTAAATTATCCCCATCGACTGGGGGAGCCCATTTTAGGTCCTAGTCCAGCTGAGACTTTCCTTCCTGGACCAAAACCAGACCCAAGACCACAGTAATCCCTTCCAGACAACACAATCAGGAAAAGAAAAAGGATATAAATAACTGAAATAACATCCTTCCTTCCACCCAAGCATTGCATCAGGGTGTATAACCATATGAAAAGTACTCAGGCTTCGGTCTGATAAAACAAAAAAAAAACAGCACAGAAGTGGAAAACAGAGGTGGCCTGAAATGTCTCCACTGAAGGTGTAGGGCAGAAGGGCAGATATTCTTGAAGATGGGGAAATTTGGAGTTTGGTGCTTTTGAAAGTCTTACAAATCTGAACTAAAGAAAAAATGTTTTTTTACTTAATTAAGTTAATGTCTAATTTGGGTATTCACAGCTCATCACCCACTTTAAACAAGACAGTGAATAAAACAGAAATTATTATTGCACTCACAAAATACAAAATAAATCTACAGTGGATTTTACCCTCAGATAGGCACAGCAATCTCCTCATGAGTTTGGGGAGACACTCATGTCTTCAGGTAGAGTAAGGTTCTAAAAACTTATTGCCTATAAGTTTGGTCTGTTGCCTTAAACCTGCAGCACCTCAAGGACATAGGGAATTCACGGTCGTTGGTAAATATACACCACTAATTTGGTCACATAAATCTTGGAAAAATGATCACCTCACCCCACCATTAGCTACCAAAAAAAATTGACTCAGAAAAGGCAAACATTAAAAAAATTATCATCAAACTGTCTGAACATCGACCCCCATCCATCCCCAGCTCGCCCATCTACACGCTTTCCTTAGGAAGGAGCTCGGTATGAAAAAGATATGGATTAAAATGTGATAAAATCGCCGGATGACCTATTACAAATGACAAGGTTAATACTCTCCCAATCAATCACCATACATTTCACAACACGACGGTTCAGATAGCTGCAGAAGGGATTTGTGCATTCATCATCAAGAAGGCAAAGGCTATTCCCCCACCTCTGCAGGCCATCTGGGTCTAATCTAGAGTGAGGGGCCCCATCGCCTTTCCCCTCACCACCCCTGCATCCTTTCACTAAACAAAATGACGTGTGGGTTTTTTAAAAGCACTAGAAAGTCTCAATTTTTCCTCCAGAGCCTGTTGAAGATTGTATCTTTGACAAGCTGTGAAGTAGCTGTGCTTGGACAGGACTATATGAGTACTGGGCTGATGGTTACATGCCCATGGACATTAAATTTCGAGCCCACCAGAGCAGGAACTCAGGGATGTAGTCCCACCACCACTTCTAAATTCGCTCAGTCTTTAGCTACCAAACTTCGTCATGAGGCACCAGAGAGAAGGATTTGGGTCCTGGCTCCATTTCTTCCATGACAGACTTCTTGAGGAGATCTGTAAACCCCCGCTCCTGCTGGGGCCATTTGGCCCAGGTTGATGAAGGCTCCAAGAAGTTCTTACGCCAAAGGATGCTGCTACTGGTCATTAGTGCCTTTATTATTATTAACATTTTCTCCCATTTAACTACCAACAATACAAGCAAAACACCTGAACAGCCATCCCTTCTGATGTCTAGTGCGTGATAGACGATAGATTCATGGAGGCGATTATTTTTATTGCTCCTCAATTGGCCACTATAGGGATGATTTAGGGAGAGGCTGGCTCACAGAGCTCGCAGGCATTGCCCGCTCAGAGGCAGCTCCAGTGGGGACCCCTAAACTCATCTCACTGCGGTGAACCCAATGGGTTGGCCAATTCCTGTGTTGCCAAGGTCCGTGGTAGGAAGATGGTGTGGGAACAAGGAGGCTGTCAGTGGGAGGACCACAAGGATGCTCTGAAGAAGTTTGGACAGTGTGGGAACCCTGAAAAAGTCCCTACCTCCTGGAGCAGTGTCTGGCAATGACGGGGAATAAACCGTGACAAGGCTCGGGCTCATAAAATCAGGTTTTACGAGACTGAGCTTCCAGGCCCGCGCACCACCGATCAGATTTGCAAATCCAGCCGGAATAATAAGCGGTGTGGTTGGAGAGCGTAATGCGATCGGACACGTAGTTACTTCCATGCGTGTCTGCCAGCCAAGTGAGGGGGAAAACAGCAAGAGACACCTCGAGCAGCTTTGAAAGCTGAGCGGGCGCAGGATGCCTGATCGATGATGAGAATTGGCAGAGTTTGGCCCCAGCAGAGGTAGAGAGCCATTTGTAGTCAGTCAGCGTCACGGCGGCGGGAGACAGAGGATCGCAGCGAAGAGTTAATCGCTGTTCCCTGTATTATGCATGAGGCAGTTGATTTTTGCACGCTTTGGTCTTTCATCAATGAAAACACGGCAAACGGGACAAGGGGCTGCGTATCGTCTAGCAGCAGAGACAGCAGCTTCCCTCCCAAGGTGCCCAGACGTGTACAATGGGACACATCAGCGACAACTGTATCCTGCATTTATTCATCGCTCACATAGGAAAATCCATGTTGGTGTCAGTGGGGAGAAGTTCATTATTGTTTTCCTGTATTTAATCCTTATTGCAGGTTGAACTCTGCCCAAGCACCAATGCTCTCCAAAGTCCCTCTCTTGCAGCGCAGGGACCTGCCTGAGAGATTAAAGCTTTGAAAATCGCATTGCAACCAGACAATAATTTGGAGGTAGTTGTTACAGCTGGAAAAGCATCAAATTAGTTACGAGTGGTCTAATGAGATGTAACTAGTGAGCATCTGCCTTTTCTTTTTTGCTCTCGCTGGCTAAGGCACCTCCCCTGAATGAATAAATCAATTGCAACTACAGGAGTGCTTTTTCTGGTCAGGGACCTCGAGTATCAAAAAAGAGACAGCTCGGCGATTTAGGTAAAACAGGTAAATAGAAAACTGGCTGATAATATTCATCTGGTTCATGCAGAGACACTTTAGAGCGAGGACAAGCCAATGACCGCGGTGAGCTCTGCTTGGGCTGCAGGATGGACGCACAGCTCATGTCGTGGGCATTTATTGCCCTGCTCCTTCTGCCAAGGCGTTGTGTTAAATGAATGAAGAGCAAGAAATAACTCGGCTGTGAATGGCAGCGGAGATCAGGGCTGCTGCTCTCACCCCGATGAGCACTGGCACAGGGGGGAAGGGTGGGAGAGAAGTGACAAAGAGGGTTCTACACAAATTAGTGTTGGAGTCTGGTGCGTGTCTCATAATTCATGTATCTATTTTTATATAAAGATATCATTTTTGTTACATGATAGTGATTTTTGGCTTTGCAGGTTCCCACGAACGTCCCAAAAACAGGGAGGTGGGAGAGGATGGGGTGTGAGGTTTGAGGGATGCGCCCAGCACTTCCCCTAAGGTTGGCTACACCAAGAGATGGGCAGGCATTGAAATTCAAACAGGCAAGGTTTTATTGAAAGAAGAGATGGACTTTTGATCATTATCTAATTTTCTTACTATGAAGCGATGTGCTTTAAATGAAAATGAAAAGTTAATGGTTGCAGGGGACTATACCACATAGCCTCATTTCTCCTCCTGATAGCACCAATGCTCTAATTAAGGTGATGTGTGCGCACACTTAAATATACACGCCTCAGAGGTAGATGTTACAGCATATTTTTAGTAGTAAAAGTTATTTAATGTGTGCTGATTTTTGTATCACAACGCCCTTTCATATCTAGTTTTCCGTGCAGAAGTACCCACTGCTGATAAATACTTGTTTGTGCTGAGGAAATACCCAGTAATTACTGTTTTCAATCAGATAGGCGCATTATCCACGTGGATACAAAGGAACCCTCTTCCAGGAGTTTATGGACGGCAATAAAGCTGTGGTGAAACAGAACTGAAAAGAGCATCGTCCTCTCCTCAGCTGTTAGTGAAGGCGGTGCAAGAGGCAGCAAGGAGCTGCTTCACCTCGAATTGTGTGTCCTACGGGCGAGACACAGAGTGTGCCCGTCCGCCCCCCCTCCAGGGTTTGCTGTTTGCTCTTCCCAGCTGTGCATGCGGGCAAACATAAATCCCCATAACCGCTGGTGGTTAATCAGAAAAATATCTCTGGACAGAGAGCGTAAACAGCTCGGCGAATGTATATGTTCGTAGACCACAGGAATGAAAGCCATGCGGGCCGCCCGTGCCAAGAACCTCTCGTTAGACACATTAAAACTGCAACAAAATTCCCTGTGCTTGGAAGGGGACCGGGAGCCATGTGCAAGTGGCTGTCTCCCACCATCTCGCAGGGATAAACCGAGGGGCACCCGGAGGAGGCACCACGGGAATGGTGTAGTCAGTACCGCCGGTGAAAGGCTGGTTTGGTTCTGTGCGTCTTCACAGGAAGGCAGTGATGGTAAATAAGGCTCAGCATTTTCTTTTCCCTTTTATTTTTCCCCAGCTTTCTTATCACGAGAAACTGGAATTCATTTAGCAGGGTGGAAAGGCTTTGTAGGCAAGACATTTTTTCAAAGCAAAATTTCTCCAAAACCTGCTTTTTCTTTTTTTTTAAAAAAAAAAAAGTAATCCTGGAAATGTTCCTTTCAACTGCTCCTTCCAAGCCCTCGCTGTGCCAAATTTCTGGACTGTTTTGATTCTGGTTCTATTACGACTTGTGGATGTCAAGATCAAAAAGAAATACGTGTGTTCGTGGCTTTGTGCGGGTTTAACGTCCCATTTCTTTTAACTCAGCTCAGAAGTGAATGAAAGAGGAGACACCGGCATTATTCCCAGGGGAGGGCGTTCAGGGAAGCAAGAGGCACGGTGAAATAAAAGCCAAACCCTTTGGGGCATTTCAAACGGCGATGAAAGGAAGAGGTGATGCAAGCCGAGGGAGACGTGGGGAGCGAGGGAGGAAGGTGGATGGTGAGACAAGACAACAGAGGGGGAATGAAAGGAAAAACAGGGCAAGAGATGAGAAAGGGAACACGGCAATTAAGGGCAGATGCTGTCTTGCAGGGCCCTCTCCTCCATCCGTGCCTACAGAAACTGATGAGCACGCGTGCTGGCCTCGGAGGGAGTCCCCGTCCCTCCTGCACCAGCAGCATCCCCTGCTCTTTCTGCCCCCAAAGGGATCAAGGTCCTGCTCAACTGCAGAGGCACCTGGTCCTCGTGGGATTCTGCACAGCGTGTATCTGGCTGAGTGCAACTCCTCTGCCCCATGTCCTCCTCCATGCCAGCCTGGGTGCTTCCATTTCCATTGGCAGTTTTCCAGCAATCCCTGGTAAAATTCCTCACCCCGAGTGACTGCTTGCTTGAGGGGGACCAAACCTGCACAGGTTGAGATTCCCCAGCAGCACTGGTGGGCCAACATGAGTGTATACAGGAGCTAGAAGCTCTCCAGTGCCAGAACTTGGGACATTATGGCCCCAGTGTGGTTATTCTACACTTCTTGCTCCCTTACCCTTGAGGTTGGAGAGAACTCTGCATTGCATCCTCACCACCATGCCCAAGCCCTGGTGTGTTTCCAGCAGAGCCAAAATGATTGTTCAAGTGGGTCCAGAGGAGGCCATAAAGATGCTCCAAGGGTTGGAGCCCCTCTCCTATGAAGATAGGCTGAGAGAGTTGGGGTTTTCAGCCTGGAGAAGAGAAAGCTCTGGGGAGACCTTATAGCAACTTTCCAGTACCTGAAGGGAGCCTACAAGAAAGCTGGAGAGGGACTTTTTACAAGGGCATGTAGTGATAGGATGAGGGGGAATGGCTTCAAACTGGAAGAGGAGAGATTTAGACTAGATATTAGGAAAAAAATTGTCACTCTGAGGGTGGTGAGCCCCTGGTGCAGGTTGCCCAGAGAAGCTGTGGCTGCCCCATCCCTGGAGGTGTTCAAGGCCAGGTTGGATGGGGCTTGGAGCAACCTGGGCTGGTGGGAGGTGTCCCTGCCCAGGGCAGGGGGTGGAACGAGATGGTCTTTAAGGTTCCTTTCAACTCTAACTGTTCTATGATTCTATGACTTATCCCGGGGGAGCTGGAAGGAAGCTGGGCAGTGACAGTGTCCCAGGAAACCCTCTTTGGAGCTGCAGCACAACCACCAACCTCCCTCCAACCAGTTTTACACCACTGGCTTAGAGGAGCTACCCAAGCACTCAGGAGTGACGTGCATGTAGGGTTAGAGCCCCAAACCCAGGGAGGGCAAATTTAGGCTTCCATACAACTGATTGCAATCCAAACCTAAGCACGAGGAACAGAAAGTCTCCCAGGACATGTGCTGCTGAGCTCTCTGGTGGTTCCTGCAGAGCAAAACCAGACTGAGAGCCAGCAATGGGCTGCTGAGGCCAGTGGAGGACCCACTGGAGGGCAAAATAGAACACGATGGGACAAAGGAAATGAAAACAATGTGGGAAATGGCAAAAAAGCATATTTTTTCCTCCTTTGTTTTAAAAAATAAGCCCATCTTTGCAGGGTGAGGCTGCGTGGAGGGGATAATCTGTGCCCCTTGGAGTGGGGCTGGCTGGCAGGCTGCTAGTGGGGGCTGCGTGTGGGAAAACACTCCTAATTTTTTATGCTGTAAAAGAGGGAAATAGGCAAAAGCTTGAAAATAAAACCAAACAGGCACATAAAGAACTTACCTGTCATGGGTTTGCATCTTACATTGCTGAACGTTTGCGTGCCGCAGTGGGCTCTTAAGGGGATGGTGCATCTTATGCCAGAGCATGGATGAAGACATGCAGGGTAAGAAGGAATGGGAAATTTCCTTCCCATTAAGAAGGAACAGGCTTTGACAGAAAACACTAAATATTTCGTGCATTTCCGAGGGCTAGCAGAGGAGTCACTCACCCCGCAGCCAGCCTGTTTGCGGCCGGTTTTACAGCTGCCTTTATGGTCAAGGGGGAGAGCTAGAAGACAAAACTCGTAAAATAAAGCAGCTCGGGAAAACTTCTGGAGGATATTTGTGTGCATTCTCGTAAAACGTGGCAATATTTTAATCTGCCACTTTAAATTTACATGGTTTTATCTTCATTTTCCACTCTTTAGCAGGCGGCCGCGGCTCCCACTGCTCGTGGGGTTGGGGCCGCTCGTTACTAGAGCACATCCCTGGGCTCAAGGCACTCCTTGATCTACACAGCATAGTAAAAACCACCTTTATTTTCCACCTAAGGGAGATGAGCTGGTGCGCATGGAGGGGTGGATGAAGCAGAGATTGCAGAAGCATCTCCTATGTGGCTGGCTGGTGCCGCTCTGGGGGGCTGTGGGTCCTCATATTGGGGGATAAGTGTTACTGAGCATTAAAAATGCTGCTGAGGCTATGCTGGGAAGCCCAGCTCGTTTCCTCTCTGCTCCCTCTTGTAAGGCTCAGTTGCTAAAAATAGTTTGTCTTGTTTAAAGAATAGTGTGTAAAAAGCGCTAAAATTCCCTTGCCATTTAAAGGCACGGAGATAAAAGACTGAAAATTATGACTAGACAATATGAATGGTCTGGCTAAGTAATTTATTACTGTAAGCAAAACCCTTTTTTCCAGATATCCCCACTGCGTGCTAACGTTTCCATCAGGGATGACAACTTGCTCGTTGGCAGAGCAAAAGTAGACAGATATACACAAATCTCCCAGCGTGGATGTCCTTCCCCATGATGACAGCAGCACTAAGATCCATCAGGATGGATGAACGGTCCTGATATCTATTTGATTTATACCCCAGCTGGACCGCAGTAAAAATGAAAGTAAGACTCGTAGGAGTTTCTCTTGATAAATACCAATGTTATCATCGCAGCCCCACTGAGGTCACTTATTTTCTCCTGGCGATTGGCAAGAGCCAAGGAGATATTATGTGTGCCAAGGTATTTATGAGAATATATAGCAGTGTCTTTATTAAGATAAAAGGGAAACTTTGGGAAAGGTTTTAAAAAACCCAACCCTTTATTTTCCTTTTAGTATGAAATTACTGAAGCTGCAGTAGTCTTAATGTGGGGAGGGAGGGGGAAACGCCGGCGCAGACCCCGACGTTTCCCTTGGCAGACCAGCAACGCCAAAATACCGCGGGCAACATTTGTGAATAACAAAAGTTAGCAAATAAAATGCTATGGTTTCCAGGGAAACCCAACCTTGGCCTTTGGTCCCATATTTCAGTGGTTTCATTATCCTCTCTGGATTTAGCATAATGAATTGGCTGTTGATGGATGCTGCCGCCTCTGTGCCGCCTCGTTTACGGAGGTTTCTGCCGTAGCCCAGTTGAGATGGGATGCTGGTCTCAGTGGAGATGTGCTGTGAGCACCAAAGGCATCAGAGCCCCTTTGGAGGGGTTTCTCCTGGGTCCAGATTGCAGCATCTTGGGGGCCCTCATGAGTCAGTTGAGTTTTTTCTTTGTTGTGGTCTGTCTGCCTGCTTTCTGCATAAATAAGAGGCATTTATGGCTTTCTCATACCTTTCCAGCACTGAAACCCTTACTCAGCCGGTCATGTGGAAGAGTTTTTTACATTATACCATCCATAACCCGTACGGGTTCTTCCAGCTGATTGCTTTATTAATTATCCATAGAACCAATGATACCAAACAAGGTTTAATGAGTGTCTCCTGACTGGGATTATCTGCTGAGGTTGCTGTGTGGACAATTCTCTCTTTATAGCACCGGTTCCCACTTCAAGCCAGAATTCATAAAGTACAAAATCTGGAGCAAAGCTGCTCTTACTGCAAAATGCTTACTGAAATCATTTTTGCCTTATTCCTTTTATAAAAGACCCCCAGGAATCTAGACCAAATGGGAAGCTCTTGCTAGTCAAAATTACTTTAGATATATGTATATATATGTGCCCTTGCTGCCAAAAAGGCCAATGGAATCCTGGGCTGCATAGGGAAGAGTGTGACCAGTAGGTCGAGGGAGGTCATTCTCCCCCTCTACTCGGCACTGGTGAGGCCACAACTGGAATACTGTGTCCAGTTTTGGGCTCCCCAGTTCAAGAGGGGCAGGGAACTGCTGGAGCGAGTCCAGCGAAGGCAACCAAGATGATTGAGGGATTGGACCATCTCCTGTATGAGGAAAGGCTGAGAGAGTTGGGACTCTTTAGCCTGGAGAAGAGAAGGCTGAGGGGAGACCTTATTACTACTTACAAATATCTAAAGGGTGGGTTGAAGGAGGATGGAGCCACACTCTTCTCGGTGGTTCCCAGTGACAGGACGAGGGGCAGTGGGCACAAGTTGGAACAGAGGAAGTTCCGTTCCAACACACGGAAACACTTCTTTACGGTTGGGGTGGCAGAGCAGTGGCACAGGCTGCCCAGGGAGGGGGTGGAGTCTCCTTCTCTGGAGGTTTTCAAAACCCGCCTGGATGCAGTCCTGAGTGATGTGCTCTGGGCAGTCCTGCTTTAGCAGGGGAGTGGGGCTGGGTGAGCTCTAGAGGTCCCTTCCAACTCTGAACATTCTGTGATTCTGTGATTCTGTGTATAAAAGCCAGCCTAAAGCAGAAGCCAGAGGCTGGGGCAGTCCTGTGGTTGATAACCTGTGGCCAGTCACACGTTCCTGTGCTGGGCTTGGAGGGGGTGTCATGGGCATGAACCTGACCCTTATAGACCCATCCCCACCTCTCCCAGTGCAAATTGCTGGAAATAGCTTTTTATTGCCATTTGATGCAGAGGAATAGGATGGTGATGAGATTTCCAAAGGATATGGGTAACTGAGATCACGGAGAGCCTACTATTACTCAAAACCAATAGGCAATGGGAAAAAAAATACTTGAAAAAGTGGCTGCTGTTTTTTTTGGGGGGGGTATTTTTTAGTAAATCAGTCTCCAAATGCATTGCCTGAGGTCACTTAGGAAACATGGTCTAGCTGGGACATGCTGGTGGCACCTGGGTATCAGCCTACCCTTCCTGAGAAGAACCAAGCCAAACACCTCAAAAACTGAAGTGAAACAATGCTTTGTGCACTTAATTTTCTCTTATTAGCAAAAGCCCAACTTTATGGACTGTTTCAAGCATTTAAAAAATGCATTAAAATGCATTAAAAATAGGACTGTAAATTTTTACTCTGCTGCTTCACTGTATTTTGAAGCTATATTTCAAAACAGTTTTGGAACAGCATTTTTGCTTTGCCTTAATATTTTTTATAGTTTAAAAAACTCTTGAAACATATCAGGAAGTAATTTTTCTGACTGATGTTCCAACATGAAGCTGTTTAAACTGAAGGCTGAGAGACAGTGCTTTAACCTGAGGCAGACATGCAGGTTTCAAAATTTCCCATGCAATAAAGCAACTGTATTTTAAAAATCACAATTGACATTTTCCCATTAAAAAAATAAAAAGAAAAGAAAAAAGAATATTTCTCCAGAAAAAACACTTTTGAGTGGTCTGAGCAGGTCTGGAAGTAGCAGGTGCCAATGGGGGTCTCCTCGCAGTGCCCCTGCAGCAAACCCTGGTCTCACCACAGCACAGACCCCCCAAAACCCCAGCGGTGACCTCTATAACTCTCTGTTGGGTTCAAACTTCAATGGATTTGGTCTTCTGAGTGACTCGACTAAGTCATGGCCTTCGCCGTTATATTCATGAGCTTATGACAGCAGTGACTGTGGCAGAATCATGAGTCCACCCTGCTACTTCCAAACAAGCAATCTGAGAACTTCCAGCTGCTGATGATCCACTTGGTAGCCTTTTTTTTCAACAATCTGGGGAGCGATCTCCATCCTGCTTCTTGCTGACTTTCCAGCTCAAAACTTTCTGTTTTACACAATGCACAGAATGTACTCTAGGCTATGATCTTGTATTAACATAATTTTCTGTCTATTCTGGAGCAATAGGTCTGTTCTACTGGAGCTTTAGACTTCTTGAGAGATCTCTTATGCTTTAAGGAAACCATTTATTTACTTATTCCACATTTACTTTTGGAAAAGAATAGTATGAAGGAAAGCATGAAAAGATTCAATATGCAATAATCAGTTACATTGACTGATTCAAGCTTTTTTTAGGTGCAGTCATGTGTTATCCATTAAAGCCATCTCAACAAATTAAAAAAAATAAAATCTCTTGCAGCAGGTCTAAAGGATTACTTACATTTCTTTTAGTGGGAAAGCCTCATGGAGACATCTAAATATCTAAAACTGCAGCTTCTAAAATGGCAGGAGTTGCTATTGGATGTGGTAGGCGGTGTCACTTGTACCTAAAGTTATACTCTGAAGTTAGAAATAGCTCATGTGAGAAGAAAGTCTGCCAATACCTACTCCTCCTGAATTGAACGCCTCAGTCTGATTCACATTTATTTGATAAAATTTCTACAGGTCAACTTGCTACTGATGTCCTCTAACCTGTGTGCTGTGCAGGTGGGCCACCATGCTCTTCTCATACCCATGGACCTCATTCTGCTCCTCGCAGCCTCACTGTGTGTGTTTCATGGGTCATCCCAGGGAGCTCAGTGGAGCAAGTGGTGGTGCGAGATGTTCTGTAATGAGACCATGGACCAGCAAAGCACTTATGTGCCAAGCTTTTAACTTCAGTGTCTTAAACTCGTGTTTCAGTGTCTAAGGGTGGAAGCAGTGACAGAGGTTGCTCTCTCATTGAATCGTAGAATCGTTTTGGTTGTAAGACACCTTTAAGATCATTGAGTCCAACCATTAAGCTAACACTGCCAAATTACCACTAGACTATGTCCCTCAGTACCACGTCTACACGTCTTTAATATACCTCCAAGGGTGGTGACTCCACCACCTGACCTGTAGGTGAAGTGAAAACTGTGGTAGGGAATTTATGCTTCTGGGAATGCTTCATGAGATGCATCCCAAAGAAAATCCTTCTCGAGATTTGCTTTTTCTGTGTGTTGGTATGCGAACTATGATCTTAGATCAGCAGGGAACCAGCACCCATAGCAGGGGCAGAGGGTGGGCAGAGGACCAGGGGAGAGGATGGAAACTCAGCCCCTTTTGCCATCACTAAAATCCCCATCTGCACCTGCCTATGCTTGGGGAATCGGGGCTCCAAAGAAAGGATGCTCTTCTTTTAAATCTTGGCCACCTCCTCTGCTTGTTTCCTTCCCCTTTGCAAACACTCTTAGGCAGTTCTTTTTCCTACGGCGCTTTGCAGCGTGGGCCAGGATTTGACAAGTGACTCATCATTTTGAGTGCCAAGGGCGAGAAATGTTATTTTAGAAATTCAATGCTCGACACATTCAGAAAGCAAATCCCCTTTAAGGTGTCTCCCGAAGAGGCTCCAAAAAGGAAAGTGTTTGCAATTAAGTCATTTTACAAAAATGTTGGCTTCTGTGCTTTGTGGCTGAACTTCTTTCATCTTCTCTTGGTAAATATTGACAGTGGATTCTGGATATTCGAGCGAATTTACCATTTTGCCTTGTAAATGAACTGAGAATGAAACAATATGCTTGAATACGTCGGTTGTATTTTCTCGGTTAATTATGTGGCTTGTGATGGTTGGAGTAGCCTATAAAATCCGAACCGACCAAAAAGCTCGGATCGAATCTGGTCTTCGTTTTTGGACACGTATGGCTGGTGTCTCTATGCAATTAGGGTAATGCTAGAGTACATAGTTTGCTCTTCAGGCCGGTTCTTTTATGTTTCCCATATGTATTTAATTTTGTAAGCAATGCATTTCCACTTTTCCCGATTTTGTACTCTTTTCCTCTAAAACCAGCAAAATACATAATCGCTAAAGGGATTCTCATGTGATGGCTTCATTCTGAAACAACGTCATGGAGACAAAGTTCAGAGCAACCCTCACCTGCTCTTAATTTATTGCAAATATGATTAAAATTTTATCTGAGGTCTTTTTTCCTGTACTGCACTGTTCTGTGTTTTCATCAAGCACATAAAAGAGGATTTCTGTACTCTTCCAGCAAAGGTGCTCGTGGAGGAATTTGCTTTCTGAAAGGGACTCCTCTGAAAGCTTCCCATCAGTTCACCACAATTTTCCCATCTTAAAAGCAACGCAGAAAAGGGATGGGTGATAAAAAGACAAGAGACACTAAGTGCAACGCATCTGAAACGGCCACCCTGTAAAACTGGGGTGAATTACAGCCGATTCCTTCCTGCTGGGGCATTTTGTCTCTTCAGGTGGGCAGGCGATGGGCCTGCTTGGATTTTTAATTAGTCTACGCTTCAGAACTAAGCCCTTTTCCCTTATATTTTAATCTGTCACAAGAGCAGCCAAGCTCATTCTTTAGCTTCTTTATTTGGGCGTCATCACCATCCTTAGAAAGGTAAGCTTGGCTCCGAAGGGAAGGCTTATAAACAGATTGCAGTAGCTGTTGTTCCATCTAAACTGCGCTGTAAACATCATGTAAACAACAGGTAAAATGACAAACTGCACTGGGAACCATTTAAAGCGGGCTGCTGCTGCTCGCAACTGCTCTTCTTGGGAATTTCAAGTTTGTTATATGAAACTTAACAGCAAGAAGCCTTTTATTTTGCTGATGTTTCCAACAGCTCGGCCTTTTGCTCTTGCGATGGATTCATTCTCTTCAGAGGCAAGGAGATGTGGTTTTTACATCCCTGGCACGGCAATTCCCTCATCTACAACATTATACTCTCTCTTTTATGGGCAATTTCAGGTGACTGCATCCTGCTTCTTAATCACTCCCCTCTCTCCTATGGACAAGCAAGTCGGTCAGGACCAGGCTTGAGTGATTGGATAGTCCAGATGAGGTTCAATTTTGGGACAGCGGTTTCTAACACATTGCTTTTCAACACAGAGCTATATTTTACACCCCGAGAAGCCGGTGCAATGGTCCTTGCACTGGATCAGGTGTGCTAATAATAATGAAAGCATTTTGCACATTTGTAATATAGCATCTCCTAACTGAGCATCCCCGAGTGCTCCAGAGAAATTAATTCAGTCTCGCACAGGTCCCTTGAGGTGCGTGAGCAGTAGTATTGCCATGCCAGAAATACGGACGCTTAGAAAGGCTGATGATAAACACTTTAATTGGGCCCTCGCTGGGGTAACTGCAGCAGCAACAGCCCTGGCTGGTGGGAGAAGGGGAGAAAAGGATCCTCTCCCCTTCTCCGTGGGGAAAGCAGGGAGTGAACATCCATAAGGAAAACGCAACTGCTTTTACGTGTTTCTAGGCTGTCATAAGGGAAATGCATTTACTCCTTTGGTTTTGCTTGCTTGCTCCCAATGAGGTCAGGGAAACCACATCTCATTGCGCCCAGCTAGTATCGCTTTGGATTGCAGATGTTATGAGCTAAACTGATGGGAGATGCATTAAATTAGCGATAAAGTCTGTAATAGCTTTTGCGCAGGGGTGATTGAGTTTCGGTGCCTCCGCAGAGAAGCGTATTTTCCCTTGCTATAAAGGAGCAATAACAGATCCAAGCAGGGAAAAGCTGGTGCTGGGTCTCTGGTCCTCCATCAGCAAGCTGGCAGCCCTCAGGAGAACTGCTGCCACGAACACGTAACTTCACAGCGGTGTTTCCCATCAGCAGAAGAAAGTTTGGAAGCATGAACCCAAGGAAGAGAGGGACAGCCCCGAGCTCAGCGTGCCAATGCTGATCCCGGCGTGCCAAACCGGGATAAAGCAGGAAACTGCTCAGACTGCAATAAACTTGTTATTGTTTTCAAGGAAGGGGAATAATTAACTATCTACGGAACAAGCTGGATAAATGAAGCATGACAGGCAACTTCCAAATCAAATGAATACTTCAAAGACTGCTTCCAAGTGACGGCAACAGGGCAGGGTTGCAGCCTGGGGGTTCCCACATAGCCCATCAGGCCATCACCTATATGGCTTCATATGGAACCGTATAGCGATGTGGCAAATTGTTGCCTTGATGGAGTGATGGGCTGGCTGCCCGTGGGAGGATCCAGCATGTTCGGGGGTCCCCAGAGCCGAGGCTTGGCCGGGGTGCCCAGTGATGCTGCCCCGCTCCCATTACACATGTAGATGCCCTGCTCAGCTCCACGGGCTGAAGGCACCTAATGATCATCCAGTAACTAACCCCCAGGACACGCCTGTGAGCTAAGCACTGTTAGCATCGCTTCCTGGGGGGAGCTGGATGTTGTGCTGCCAGCAAACAGGCTCGATTTCCCCATCGCAGAGGAGGAGATCTTAGCAGAAATACTGTAGGAGGCTGCTTCGGGGGTGTTTTCATAAGCAAAGTGCTTCCACGCTAAATGAAAAATTGGAAAGAAGCGTGTCTTATATCAAGGATCCCAGTGAATGAGCTGTGACTCATGAGTCCTGAACGAGAAACTTGCTGCCATCTGTCTTTATTTTACCACCCCGCCTGACTTAGCTCAGCCGTGCGGTGACAAGCTGCTACTGATGCAGCGGTGGGAGCAGAGGGGGTGGCATCACCTGGCACTGTACTAACAGGACACCCCAGTCTGACATTCCTTCTTGCCTGCAGCACACAGAGGGCTCCAGAGGGCTGGTAAAGCCCTGGGAAGCTCAGGAAGGCATCTGTAAGTCCCCAGCACAGGAGGACTGCAGCATCCCCAGGGGGTGATCTGTGTCCTCCCTTGTCCCCCATCCTTTTTTCTGTTGAGCCAACGGGCTGAGGTGGACCTTTGCTTCCTGTAAACCACAAAAATAAACAAGGAAAACACATTGTGCATCTACAGAAAGAGTCTGAATTAATGGAATGTAACTGCAGTCTTCCGGACTAATACAACATTTGCATTTTTCTAACTTTAGCAATTTGCCAGACTTTGGCTCTGGCTTCAATGAAAGAATAATTACTTGTTTTCATAAAGAGGAGCGTTGATTTAAAAATGCTAGCTCCACTTTGTGAATTCAAGGGGAAATGCTTTACTTCATATCAATCAAGCTCTTTTAAGCGACACAAGTTCATTTCACGCTCTACCCCTTGATTTCGGTACCCTGTGTTCAGCAGCAAGAGAAAAGCACAGAAGGAAAATGAAGCCTGTTTTGCAAAAAATAGCTTTTGCGGGAGAACATGGAAGAAATTGAAGGTTTAAAGCCAACACCTTGCTTTGTCCTGCCTTGTTTGTCAGGAATAGACAGGAGAGTGATGGAATGGGGCGTATCTTGTGCAGCTAGTCCAGGTGCCCAGCTGGAATGCCACTTCTAGGTGTCCTGTCTGCTTTGGGGCACCTCCACAAGACAAAGTCTACCCAAAGTTTTGGCCATCATCTGGAGATGCTGTGCTGCCTGGGGAGTTTGGGGTGCCTGGTTCCATACCTTTGGCATCTCCAGGGACTGGTTGAAGCTGACTTGAATTTCTGATGGTGAGGCTGGCGAACCGGCAGGTGGGTGCCTGGAGAGGCTGGAGAGCATCTTCCAACCCACGTGGTTGCTGAAGGACAGCTGAGGACCAAGGGACAACATTCACGTTAACCATCCTGCTGGCTTCAGCCTTGGGTCAGGGAGTGCTCATTGCGTCCACCTGCACTGAGGGTGTCGGGACTTGCTTTCCGACATAAAAGGTCTTTGAGTTTATTTACTGCTGAAAAGCCTCATTCTGGAGGGTGTAAAGGCCTTAGGAAGAATTATAAAAATAATGTGAACCTTCAAAAATGTGACTTACAGTATCTGGGGAATAAAATTGATCTGTCTGGCTTAGCAAAGCACACACTTAGAGGTGAGCTGTGAGGGGTTCAGGACGGCAACATGTGGAAGAGATTTCTGAAAGCTCTCTGATGCAGTGGAAAATGGCGTGAGATCCTGTGAGTGGAAAGGCAAATTCAGGCTGGGAATAAGGGGCAACATTTTAACAAAAAAAGACAATACATATAAAAAGAACCAATGAAACGACATGGAGGGGACCTGCCATTCTCTGGACGGGTATCCATGGTCACCCCAACCCATGCTTCATGAGAGGTGGAATATCTCTCTTAGCCCTATCTCTTAATGCAGTTTTTTCCCACACCTGGCCCCATGGTTACAGATGTGTTTGTCCATGGTGAAGACAAGTCTTTGATCTAAACAGGAAAAAAAGAAACATCATTCTAAAGGATTTCTTTTTAATCCAGACTTAAGGAGAAACATCCCCGTTAGAAAAACAAGGGTCAGTTGGTAAGGTGCGGATGCCAAGACACCCTTTGGGCATCCTCGGAGAGTCCTCAGCTGTGCGAGCAATGAAATCCCAAGTCCGGGAATGGGTTTAGTACACAGGCTTAGGGGGCTGAACGGCTAATTGCTAATGTTGCATTTTGGAGAGCCAAGGTCAGCATCTCAGTTCTTTGGGTAAAAAGCTTCTGCTTTTGTTTATCCACAGATTAGAGGCTGGCTCTTTTTTCCGGGTAGCCCTCACTTTGCACAGTGGAATATAGGATGCATTTTCCCTTTTCTCATCCTTATTTATCATGGTGAGGTTCTAATTGTTCCTGTAAACCCTCGTTCCCTGAGGGCACACTGCTAAAGCAAGAGGACTCTTTCCACTTCCAAACCGGATGGCTGCTATGCTTCACCGTGTTTTTAAATTCCTTTCTTAGCTAGTGTTTCGGAAACTTACCATTCTTTGAAGTGGCTTCAGTTTTGATATTCCTGTTTATTGCTCATGAAAGCGAAAGAAAAAGAGACTGCTCCTCTTCCTCCTCTCCTTTCCCAAGACACAAAATGAGCAGCCTTCTTACCAGCTTTTGTAAATGATCATCGACTGACATCTCCTATCAATGCGCTTCCAGGAGTGACATAGCGTAAAAAATAAGAAAGGACCACGAGAAGAGCATCCCATTCAGCACGTCTCCGCGGCAGCCAGCCGTGGAGCACTCAGCACCCACGCATCACTGCCTGAGAGGTAGCTCTCCTCACGGGAAAAAAACAAAACCCAAAACAAAGCAAAAGAAGGAAAGTCGACGCTTTTAATCTGCTGTTCATATTAGCAGTTATGGAACAATAATTGTGTATATTCCCAGTGGTCGCAGGGGTGATGGTTGTGCTAGATATGGGCCAGAGAATACAATCGCAGGGCAATTTTCCTCCGTCCTTAATGGACTTGTTTTGTACTTGTGGGCAGTAGAGTGTCCTAATCTCTTCCTAGTGGGGTCCGTCTCACCGTGGGGTCATTGCAGGGACCCTCTCGGCTTTGCCTGGTTCAGCAAATTCCTTACGGGCCAGATGCTGCCACCTTTACCCACACTAAGTGGTGCCTACCCCGGGGCCCCAGGGATGTATGGAGCGAAGCGGGACGCTGCGGGGGGTCCCTCGGAGCTGTGCCTTCTCAGCTGCTCATTTTAATGGGGATTTATTTGTAAGCTGAGCAAACCAAGGAATTTCTCCTCTTCCCTTAAGCAAAGAGAAAAAAAAAACCCACAACCCAATAACACACCAGCTAAAGAACACTTCTTCCTAGCCTGTGTCCTTCATGGATATTTTTCTGCAGTATTTTTGGCTAATTACGTTATGAAAGACCGAGGGCTCCTCTCCAAAGCCTTTCTGCAGCCTTTGCCAAAGATGTTCTTTAAAAAAAAAATAATAAAATCAATGCTGTTTTACCTCTTTGCCTGGAATAAATTGTGCCAAGAGAGTAAAACAACCGGAGAGCCTCACCTTTTCAGTATTGCTGTGTACTATTACTGCAGTCACACAGAAAATAATAAGATTCAGTAAGAATTGTTTTTAACTCTCCACCAGCACATGGAGAACGTGATACATCACAGCTGTTTGCAGGCATTTAGTACCATTAGATGCCTTTTTTATGGGTAGCAAAGTCCTCGCTCTGGCTTTGGGCTAGCTATTGCTGCGGAGGAAGAAATGAGGTCAGCGGGTCACCACAGCAAGATCTCAAATTTTTGAGTGAAAAAAAAAAAATTAGCTCTGCGTTCTTGTTTCCTTCTGAGTCCTTGAAAATTCACCCTTGATCACCAACCTGGGTGTCAATGGCCTTCCTTGGTCCTCATGCAGGGCACCGTGCCACTTCCTCCTGCAGAGCTCAGGAATCTTCTCTCCTTTTCCCTTGCAAGCCATCGGGGAGATGTCCTGGCTCTCCAGGGATGCTCCTTCTCCTTATTTTCCATTTATTTAGTGTCTAGCATCGGTCAGGGGCATCGCTCCCATCACAGGTACAATATGGAAGTAAATGACGGAGTTATTTGAGGGGTTTTAAGAGCTGAGCTGCTGAGCACTTAGAAATCTCGAAGATCCACCTCATTAGGTTAATTGAGCAATTACAGTTTGTGCAAACCGTGAAGGAAAGATTGGACCTGAAAATCATGGAAAAACCCCGACTGAATGGCTGTCTTTTCTTTGTGTTATTTACGTGACCTTAGGGATTGAGAGCGGAATCAAGGCAAGAGGGAAAAATGAGAATGAGTGTGTAAAACCATCCAGCTTATGGAAAAGCCAAGAACCTGGTGGAGGAACCCACCCTTGTCTTTTGACATATGATGAGATGTGAACTACTTTTATCTCAAGGTCAGGGCAACATTTAGGCAGAACTCCTTTTATACAGCCATTTCTTCAATTTTTTTCAGTTAAATGTTTGGCAGCACTTCAAATATTCGCCTTGAAATGTGGCTATACTTCTGTTTGCTCTTCCCCCCATATTGGACAAGAGACTTGAAATCAGAGTTGGATTGGATTTGTAAAGTTTTGAAAGGGTTTAGGAAGTTTGTGTTTTTTAAATGGATACTGCTAAAGCTATTCCAACCCAACTGGGAAGAAAGGACTTGTGTTTTGTGAAGCATGTCATAGGGTGGCTTGGTATTTGCCACATCAATTCTTTAGAGCCCTTATAAATTTATCTTAAAAGGTAATGATGGAGCACTGGGATGATGGTTAAAAAAAAAAAAAAAAGGAAAAATGGAGCTGACCTGTCCTTTCAGAGCCATTTATGTCCCTTTTTTATGTCCCCAGGTATTTAGTTTGCTGGTGAACCTCCTCCTTTCCAAGCATCCCAAGGCACACAGAAGTATCTGCTGTTGCGTATCTGCCCAAGACCCCAAGATGACATCTTGTGCGTTACGGTCCACCGTTGCCATTAGATCCTCCCATAAACGTGGACATTTTTTATGTCTGTCACGGGCCTCCTCTCACGTAGATTGCCTTCAGGCTGAACTTTTGTGTAATATATTTTGACACCCCATATGGTCCCCACGGTTCTCTCAGGCACAAGCTGAAATCTTGCTCGTGTTGTTGGCAACTGCCGATATCTGGAAGCAGTCTGTCTTTTTTTCTTCCACGGTGATATTCACATTTGGGAAGATTAATGTGATGATCGGGCACTGGCAAGGAGATGGAGTAGATGACCTAATAGGTCTTTTCCATCCCTAATTCCTGCGTTTTATTAAGAGGAATTCTTTGTTGCGGTGGCACTAATTTGTCTGAGCTGTCACCGCCGAGGGAAGGCAGAAGAGGTGGCACTAACAGTGTCATCTAAATCCATCTTTTTTTTTGGCACCTCTGCCCCTGTGAATCAAGAGTACCATCTGGTGAGCGGGAAGATTGCCATGCCGGCAGATGGGCAGGAGTGTATCTAGCTATGAGACCATGTATGATTATCAAATGTGTTGTTGGGCGAGGATTTCC